>NW_024081474.1:0-177838 GCF_003009895.1 Hyaena hyaena | reverse complement strand
CACTCTGTCTCTCTCTCAAAACTAAACATTAAAAATAAAAAGAAAATAGAAAAGGTATTGTTTCTGGAATACCTCCAAGACGTCTGTTAATTTGAAAGTAATTTTAAAGTAAAAGCAAGGTTTTAATTGGCAAAAGAAATGGTGATTCTGTGAAATAATTTTGTAGTGAACAGTCTAGGAGAAGGTAACATGGCTTAGGCCTAGAGCCACGAGTTCTGGAGTGAAACTGCCTGGCCCCAACCTCAGATTCCTCACAGAGCTGTGAGACCTTCAGTCAGTGCTCGCTTTCTCCCTGTCACAGGTTTCTGTAAACGGGACACAGTAGAACTTCCTTCATGGGACAGTTGTGACATGAAATAACGCACATAAGTCACTGACACAGGCCACGGCACACAGTGAACACTCAACCAAAGAAACTGTTTCTATTGATGCTGTTGGGATGCAAATGGCTAAAGAAAACAGTTTGGGCTTTAAAGTTCCAAGAAATTTGGAGCAAAGTTGAACAGCTTTCTTTATGGTAAAGTGGGACTGATCATAGCCTCTAAACAGGTGAACGTAGGGGGCACCTAGGTAGTTAAGCAACCGACTCTTGATTTCAGCTCAGGTCATGATCTCACAGCTCGTGGGTTTAAGCCCTGCATCCGGCTCTGTGCTGACAGCTCAAAGCCTGGAGCCTGCTTCAGATTCTGTATCTCCCTCGCTCTCTGCCCTTCCCCAGCTCTCTCTCTCTCATAAACAGATAAATGTTAAAAACATTTTTTTAAAAATATCATTAATTTTGGAAAATTATCCAGTCATTATTATCCTAAATTATTTCTTCAGTTCCTTTCTCTTTCTTCTCCTTCAGATACTCCCATAAATATATATTACAAGTCATGGTAATTATCCTGAAGTTCTTAGATATTCTTTTCTGGTTTTTTGTTTTTGTTTTTTCATTTTGCTTTTCAGTTTGGGAAGTTTCTACTGAATGAAGCGCCCTGATTCTTTCTCCCTCTGTGTCGAAGCTACTGATGAATCCATCAAAGGCATTCTTTGTTACACATTTTATTTCTAGTATTTCCTTTTGATTCTTAGAGCTTCCATTTCTTAACTTCTATTATCCATCTGTTCTTGCATATTGTCCATTTTTTTCTGTTCGAGCCCTTGGCATTTTAATCTAAGTTGTTTTAATCTACTGGCTTGATAATTCCAGTGCTTGCTCTGCCTCTTTAAACTATGTTTTTTGCCTTTTTAGTATGACTTGCAATTTTTTTGTTGAAAGCTAGATATATGTACTGGGTAAAAGGAATGGAGATAAGCCTTTAGTGTGAAGGTTTGGGGTTTTTTGGGGATGTTTATTTATTTATTTTGAGACAGAGAGAGAATCCTAATTATGCTCCATGCTCTCAGTGCAGAGCTCGATCCCACAACCTAAGCCGAAATCAAGAGTCAGACACCCGACTGAGCTGCCCAAGCGCCCCAAGTGTGAGGTTTTCTTTTACTAGGAGTTAGGCTATTTGTTCGTTGTAGCTGCAGATGTCAAGAAGATAAAACTTCAGGGGTGCCTGGATGGCTTAGTCGGTTAAGCGTCCGGCTTTCGCTTAGGTCATGGTCTCGCGGTTCGTGGGTTCGAGCCCCGCGTCGGGCTCTGTGCTGACAGCCAGCTCAGAGCCTGGAGCCTGTTTCAGTTTTTGTTTCTCTCTCTCTCTGACCCTCCCCTGCTCACTCTGTCTCTCTCTCTCTCTCTCTCCTAGAAATAAATAAAACATTAAAAAAAATTTAAAAAAAAAAAAAAAGATAAAACTTCATCTAGTGTCCTTGTTTTTGTCTCCCCTGTTGTCTTTGGGTTTCCTAACAGATCTCTTCTGAAATGAGGTATTTCTATTATAATCCCATTTTATCCAGGAGCCCTAATGTGGTAGTAAGGTCTGGGGGGAGGGGAAGCATTCTATAATCCTAAAATCAAGTTCCATCTTTTAGTGATCCTGTGGCCTTGAGCTGTGACCTTGACAAAGTACTTTTCAATTCCCCACCCCCGAGGTAAGACAGGAAAACTCAGAAAAGGAGCTGGAGTTAGGTACTTTTCTTTCCTCTAGGTCAGTTAAGACCTGGTTAAAAAAAGGTTCCTTTGAAGGTAAGCCTGTTTAGAAGAACACAATGCTCTGGGCATACTTTAAAATTGCAACTTTTTCTCTCACCCTGCCGAAAGCACAAGGGGAGACGTTTTCTTGGATCTTCACCCTGAGAACCTGGTGGGGGTACCTGGAGGTAAACCTGTGAAATTGCTGGGGGTCCCCTAAGACTGGGGCCCCCTGTTATTTTCCACGTTCAAGCTTGTCCAAACTGAGCCTCTACAACCATAGTCTAAGCCCTCCTACCCTAGTATTGGCTTCATTCCTAGGCTTCTGCTCTGACAAGTTATAATTTGCTATATTTGCCTGTCTCTCCAATTTTTGGGGCAATGGTTTTCCCTGTGACCTCAATTCTCTGATGGATCTAAGAAGAGTTGTTGATTTTCACTTTTTCCCCCCCTTTTTCTGAGGACAGGGTAATGACATCCGAGTCCTTTAATATGACAGACTGGACTGGTTCAGGGGTTAGAGATGTGGTGATTTTATATACAGAAATAAGGGTTCCACTTCCACTATTTTTCCCTTCTGGGTACTTCCCTTTGTCTGGTGGCCCTAATTCCTCTGGCCAGAAAGAGGACTATTTTTTCTAGCAGAGTTCCCTTTAGCAGTAAAGCCACAGAAAAACAGAACCTCGCTCTGTGTTGGCCACTTGCTCCGAGGTGTGACGTCTCTCCAAAGTCAGCTTGCACCTGTTCAGTCTCCAGAGCCTTCACATTGTTGTTTCTTTGCATTTTGTTGAGAATTTATAGCTGTTATTGATATACGGATCACTCAGGAGTTCGTGCCTCCATTTCATAAGCAGATCTTCTACTGAGGGAGACGAAGACTACATTTGTCCTCCTACTTTGTTTTAGGGGCTTTACATTTATGATCTCATTTCAGAATTTTTCAGATAAGGACTCTGAGGCTCAGAGAAAATAAATTGCTGGAGGTCACAGGGACATGTGTAAGGGACAAGAGCTGGAAGAATCGCAGGGCTATCAAACTTTAAACTATTCTTCTTTGCACTACATTACCTGGCATTCTTCCTGTGTAAATGACTGTTTGCTAAAGGCTAAGTCTATATAACCCAAAACAAGGCAGATTTCAAACATGATTTACTCGGAGACTAGTAGGTATTATTGTAGGGGATAAAAGATGCCTAGCAGACAGGGTTAAACCTATTCATCAGTCATTATTCAATATCATTTCAACTGTTCGTCAAACCAAGGTCTAATAACAATATATGGAAGTAAGAAGTCAGTGAGGACAGCCTCTAACGTGGAAGAGGTCTGCACAAGTTGGGAGAGAATGGCTGAAGAATTTCTGAAGAGACAGATTAGGGCACAGAGGCAGGATTTTCTCAACTTCTTGACAGAGAATTTTGTCTTATTCATCTATGCATTCCTTATGAAAAACATACATAGTGCTTTAAAGATTGTGAAGAAATGAACAGTTTAGATACTTTTATCCACAGTTTTGAAATCATCAATGGATTTTCTACAGAAATAACGATGTAAAATTTCTGGCACCAATAAGAGACTGAATTTAATTTCTTTTCCTTCACTTGCTTTATATTTCTGACTACAACTCTAGCAGAAGCTTCTAGCATTGGTAAGAATCTAGCACTGATGACTGATTAGTTTAAAAATCGAAAACTGCACATCATTTTGGTTCAGGCAGTAGACTGTGCCTTACCTGATCCACATAATTCAATTCACGTTTGACTACCACATACCTATTTCTCGCATTAAATCTTAAATGAACAAATGGTATAATCACAATCAAATTCAGTGTCACCTTAGAGAATTTCCAGTATTACTGCCTAGGATGTAATACACTGGCCATAGAAAAGGGTATATTCATACTACTGTACTCTTAAGTAAATCCCGAGGAGAATCCTCTTACCAGAAGAGAAACATCCTTTTTCCTGTATCCTCACATCAGTGACAGAGAACTTTACTCAAAGGTGACTAGGACCCAAGAAAAGTCACCTCTCACTAAGACAAAAGTGAGTATGGAACCCATACAAGGTGCTCTCGAGAGTCTAAATGGCTCGGTTCCATCCTAAAGTCTTGTCTCTCTTGGATTAACATGAGAGGAGAATTTCAGAGACCTTCACAGACTCCCCTCTGGGTCTGACGGAAGCGGTTCTTTATCAGATAAGGGGTCACCCTGTTCTCTCTTTGTTCCCCCACGAGAGCAGTCCTGCAGACACCTGCTAGGGCTCTACATCCTCTCAGATCAGGATGAGCAGAGAGAGGGCCCTTCAGGCCACTGGGACAGAGCCTCCTGTGATCCCTCTGCCGGGGCCGTTTACAGGGGGCTCATGCTGCTTTAGTCTTTGTTTCCAGCACCCAGCAGACAAAGGTCCTTGGTTAATTCTCAATCTGTTAAGTACAAAGAAAAAAGTTTTCCCTATAATCATATATTTTTGCTATGTACCCGCAGGTAAGAGTTACTGCCGTAGAATATACTCTCCTTAAATGATGAGAATCCTGGGTGCAATAAGAAGAAAAGTGGTTAAAATACCAAATATGCCCAAATAAGCTTCTCACCAAGGGAGACTTTTTATACAGTAAGTGTACATGTAAGATTTTCTCAAGATAAACACTTAGGGTTTAAAAACTGAGGTCTCTAAAAGCATGAGAATACTGTCTTTTGACACTGAAACGACTTCTCCTTAAATCCTACCATTTAAATAAATCAATTCAACCTTAATTTATGCAGAAAAGAGTGGCCACATCACTAAATTCTAAACCATCTTAAACACAAAAATATTATTCAAGCGGTGACAATGCCCTGCATCCTGTAGTACAGCCAGCAATCTCAACTCTTCTCTTTTGTTTCACAGGGAATGGGGAATGCAGAGTACTAAAAGGCTAGAAACAAAAAGATCAACCAAATGCTTCATACAGTCTGTCTGGAGGGGATTTGTAAATTCAAGTTCCCAGTTATGCTGAAAGAAAGTATGTACCGAAGGATAAATTTAATTCAGGTTCATATTCTCTTGTTTAAAACCCTCAGGATATGTGTTTCACAAATTAAGAGGGTTCTCAGTTTAGAAAACTAATGCCACCCCTAGCAAGGTATTGATAGGCCAGCATCTTGCTGTCAAATACATTAATATTTCAGCAGTGAGAGGCATGAATATTCATATTAGGAGGATAAATAAATTCATGTCAGTTCTGGTTAGGTTTTTAGATTTTTAAATTATGTGTAAGCAACTGTGGCCTTTAATAAAATCAGTATCAGATATGTAAGCAAAAAAATGTTATACCCATGATCCTAGGTAAACAGGCAGAAGGGGTTCTTTCCTCTGTTGCAGAAAGAAAATGGCCATCAGGGCAAACACGTAAGGTGGCAAACCTCCTTCTTCAGGGTGATCTATACTGCAAAGCTAAAAGTGAGGGGGGAAAAAAAGGGTAAACATTCTTTCATATCAACATGTCATTTACACAATTTGGTCTAACATCTCTAACTTCAGGATACCTGGTTGGCTCACTCGGTTGAGTCTGACTTTGGCTCAGGTCATGATCTCGTGGTTCGTGAGTTCGAACCCCACACTGGGATTGCTGCTGTTGACACAGGGCCTGCTTCAGATCCTGTCCCTCTCTCTCTCTCTCTGCCCTTCCCTTGTGTGCACTCTCTCTCAAAAGTGAATAAACATCAAAATAAATAAATGTGTATTAGATAGTTTACTTCTCAGAATAAAATACCACAAATTACAAAAAAAAAAAAACAAAACTTCTTCATACTTTTGGAGCAACCACATATTGTGGTTTTGAGTGGAAACTTCATTTTCAAATTTTAATCTTGTTAGCTAAACTAACATTTGTTATTTTCTTTTTTAATAACTTTTTTTTAATGTTTATTTATTATTAGGAGAGAGAGAGAGAGAGACAGAGCATGAGTGGGAAGGGACAGAGAGGAGACACTGAATCCAAAGCAAGATTCAGGCTCTGAGCTGTTAGCACAGAGCCCAGACGCAGGGCTCGAACTCACCAGCCGTGAGATCATAACCTGAACTGAAGTCCGATGCTCAACCGAGTGAGCCACTCAGGCACCCCGTTATTTAATTTTTTAAAAACTTTCATTTATTTTGAAAGACAGAGCATGTGCACATATGTGCACAAGTTGGGGAGAGGCAAAGAGAAAATCCCAAGCAGGCTCTACACTGTCAGCGCAGAGCCTAATGTGGGGCTTGAACTCACCAACCAACCGTGAGATCATGGCTTGAGCCAAGATCAAGAGTCAGATGCTCAACCAAGTAAACCACCCAGGTGTTCCTGTTATTTCATTTTTTGACATCCACAGCAAATCCACTCAGTTGGTTAAAACACTTATTTATGAAATCATGGGGTGTCTGGTTGGCTTGGTCAGTTAAGCATCCAACTCTTAACTTCAGCTTAGAGTCATGATCTCACGGTTGGTGAGTTCAAGCCCCTTATTGGGCTCTGCACTGGTAGAGTGGAGCCTGCGTGGGATTCTCTCTCTGTCCCTCCCCCACTTGCTCACGTGCTCACTCGCTCTCTCTTCCAAAATAAACAAATATTTTTAAAAACCCACTTAGCAATATAATCAAAATGATAGTTCTATCCCAAGTGCAAGCCAACTAGCTCCGCCCAGTATAGTAGTCCCTCATCTGAAGCTAATGCCTTGAAAATTCACACATTGGTCAAAAAGGTGATCGGGGAGAGAAATAGGCAAATTCATTAGCACTAATAGGAATAACAATTTAAAAAGCATAGCCTACTTAGTGATGGAGTAGGAAGCAGCTTTCAAAGCATGGCATATTATAATTATCAACTCACCCAGTTAAATGTGGAGCAGTCCTCCATTTATCCTGGACTGGAGCAATAGAAAGTACATATTGCTGCTGCTGTATCTTAATTAGCAGAGCTTTGGCTTTTCTCTACAAAGAACCTACCCAGAATCTCAATTTTATAATCATGATGGAACCTTATGTTTTAAGGAAATACTAAATGCTCTAATAAATATTGAGATGTCATATTTAAAACATTATAGAAACGTAAGCATGACCAGAAAGTGGCTTCCATTTTTTGGAGTCTCTGGGTACACTATAGGAAATGGTATGAGAAGGTTTATCTCAAACTTTCCTGTGCCTAACAATCACCTTGGGAAAGTAGTTAGAATGTAAATTCTTGGACCATATCCTCTGGGATTTGACCCACAAATCTGATTTTTAATAAGCACTATTAATCATTTTGATCTTTTGAGCAACACTGTTATAGTGAAATAGAAACACTAAATTTTCCTTTCTGTAAACATTAAAATTTATGTTCCAATACTAAAGATGCCTACTCCCTTCATGTCTATAAATATGCATCCAAATGTTTAAGATTAAATTAACCATGCAAAGATCAAAGCATACTGTTTATGCATATATAGTATGTATTCATGCATTTAAAGAACTCAAACCTACCTTTGCCCAGTATCTAAATGCAATCACCAAAGGAACCAGCTTTGATTCAAGTTTTCCAAGGGCAGTTAAATGGTTTGTTGTCAGACAAGCATTTTCATTTCCTGCACTCACTTTACAAAGAAGACCACTGGTGGTGTAAAGGGTGGGGATGGGAAAGAAAGAGAGAAAGATAAAAAGTGTTACACAGGTATCAGTTATCTTTTACACCAACAACAACTAATTTGCACAAATAAAGATCTTCAAAACGAAAATAAAAAACTTACTAAATCTTTATGGGTCATTTTAGGCCACTGCATTAAGAAAAAGATAGGGCAGCTACTCGCTGACCGAACTTTATTTTTCAGAACTAGAACTCTGTATTTTCATATATTAAAACTATTTTTGAAGGGAAATGAAAATTAGGAAGATACTGTAACATGTTTCAAATGAGGGTATGGATTCATCTTTGTAAGAATAAAAGAGTGTTTTCCCAGGAGTTGGAGGAATCTGCCTAATGAAGAATCATTCCAGCCTACAAGCCACCCAATTGCCGTGGTGATGATAGTGCTTCCAGATGGAGGAGAGGCACGGGGGGAGGTCACACTAATTGTTATTCAGCGTTGCTAAAGATACTGCTAGAAAGGACGGCAATGTAAGGTGGCTAAGAGCAAATAACCATTTGATAAAGGTGTTTTATACTGAAACAAAATTGGCCAAGATGCTTCCTTCCTATACTTCCTTTCAAATAATTTTATTCTTCTTAAAATAAAACACCTTTTCCTCTTGCATCAAATGCCAAAAGTATAGAGAGAATGCTAATAGTGAGCTTGTGAAATGAACCACATAAGGAGTCTTATTCTAGAAACTGGACATGAGGATAATAAAGTACATGTGCTTCTGGCAAGTTTCTACTTAATATGTAAACAGCTTAAAGAAATGGAGACCTTTGCTTTTCTCTGCACACCACCACTGGCACCCTAGCATGGAAGTCTGCATCAACATCAACAAAAGACTCTGAGGAAAGAAGAAAAAAATATTAAGTAGGTTAATTAAATTTTGTTTAAAAGCAGAACCAGATAAAGTACAAGTTGTGACTTAATCTGTTCAGCCTTTTGAGAGAAGACTATGAAATAAAGCTGAGATGGCTTGAAAAGAACAGTATTATGCACAACAATCAAGTAATCACATTAATTTAAAAGCCTTATTTTGCAAAATTCACATTTGATTAGAAACGACTACATTACTGGATCAGGACAGTTAAGTGTTATGTGGATAAGGTAATTAGAAATGTGGACAGGATATTCAAAAACAAAACTTCTGCAAAAGCTACTAAAATATCTGGGCTCAAACACATATTGCTGAAGTAAGAATGTTTAAATGTTTCATTCAACCAAAAGAAGAAGGATGGGGAAGACTAATTGGGATGAGACAGTTTAATGGGGCCTATGGAGAACCTAAAAAGTCAAAGTCCTAAGCTGAACATTACTTTAGACAACTGGTAACCCTAACTGGGAACAAGTGTTTGCTGATTTATTCATCAAAGTTGGGTCACATCTGTTTATCGTCTGTAAAGTATTAATTTAAAGAATAAAGCAGATCACAGTTTTACCATCAAGAGTAAATTTTACATACTTTGCATCTTTTTAGTCTAGGTTTAGGACTCAATCTTTACAAATTGTAACATTTATCAGCAAGCTAAAAACTTTACTTACAAAACAGTTATTTTGCATTGTAGAACAATTAGCAAGACTCCAACTAGCTAATAATTCATGGTCATTTGCTTTGGTTTTCTGTTTGGATATTACCCACAGAAATAATTAAAAGACACATGACCTCCTATTTGCAACATTTGACAAATAAGATATAGATAAAATAGATTAAGAGCAAAATGTGGAGTTTGGCCTTACCGCTGTTCTTTAAACATTCTTGAACAAGTAAGAGAACATCTGGCTGAGACATCTAAGAAACAAATCAATGAATACATCACAAATCCATATATACTTCTATTTCAGAGATAATACACAGTCATCTGAAGTTATCCAAAGTCCTTTCCAAATTAGAAAGCACACTGCTACCTAAGTAAAGAAATTAGTTACTATGCTATATGCACACATCAGAGACATGAGATGAGCACCAGATGAGGGCAAGAGACCCGCTACACAGTTAAATCCTGATTAACTCACTCCTGAGGTAATCAGCTTCTCAGCACATCTCAAAGACAAGAAACTCTTAGTATCATCTCTCCTCTAGAAGAAGACTACTTCAGCAGATTGCTTGCTGGTCTCCACTTCAGCCTTGCCTCTCTCCAATCCTTGCTCCACATTGGAACCAAAACCATTTAACATCATAAATCAGACCTAGTCATGCCCCTCCTTAAAACTTTCAATGGCTTCCTACTGCCCTTAGGTCACAATGGAACATTCCCAAGACCCACAGATCCAGCATGTTGGGCCCTCTCTCCTACCCTTAAAGCTGCTTCTTTCCCTTGGTCCCTCCACATAGGCTCTACAATCATCCCTTCAGCTCCTTGAATAGACCATGCCCATACTGATGTAGGGTGTTCGCAATCACTGCTCCCTCTGCCCAAAACACTTACCCTTTCACTTCTCCACTCTTTTTCATCATTTAGAGCCTAGCTTAAATGTTATCACTTCAAAGGGGGCCTTCATGACTACTGGATCTACACATCCCTTATTCTTTTCTATCACAGAACCTTGTTCTCCTGCATAGCTCTCATTACAATCAATCATATATATGTAATTACTTATCTCCTCAAGTAGGTGTGAGTTCCATGGGGGAGGAATCCTACCTGTTTTGTCCTCTGAAATCTAGTATAGTGGCTGGCATACAACATGGACTCAGTGAGTATTTGCTGAATGAATGAGGAGACTAAAATAACCACTGTACTGGTGAATTACTTATCAGAATTTAAGGTTAAAGGAAGAGTCTATTGGTAAGCTGACCATGTAGCTAGCAATAGCAGTCAGAGATAGCAAGGAAGGAGTGGCTGTAAAATATAACATTTGAGGTGTTGCCCAGGAACCTTTTTTATTAACTAGCAACCTAGGCAAACGGGCATAGGTTCAAACTGGGCTGGGGAACCACCAGCAGATAGATAATCTATGAAAGTGCCTTCCAGATTCAAAATTCTGACTCATCAACATCTTTTTAAATCACATTTAAACTGGAAATCCAGGCTAACTGTGGTTCTTCAAACGCACAATTATTTTAACAAAGCAGATGTATAAAAGAGGGAACTCAGGAGCAAATTGAGCTTTTGGGGTCAAAAATATTTATATATTTAAAATCTGAAATCTTTCTCTGATGTTAAAAAGTTGACTTTACCAATATAATTTAATCTTCTCAAGTGAACAGAATCTAAAAAGCTCCATTAAGATAGGCAGAAGAGCAAAAACTTGAAATTTTAGGGGAAAAAAATGCTGCCACCATTACACTTACACTATCTTCAAATATCTAAAACATATTCATATATAGCTCACATTTGAAAAAGAATTTCCATACCACTGTGAAAATTCCAACATTTCATTTTGTACTTACAATGGCCGGAAATTGAATGTCGATGTTGACATCTGAATTTTTGAAACCCAATCTGCTACAGGATGACCCATATAATCTCAGAGAACAATCTGAAAAAAAAATTAAATAAGTCATAAAGTGAAAATTTTCAAAAGTCATAACAAAACACTGCTATTTCAGAAACGGAATCACCAATTAAAACATGAAATTACATGAAAGTAAGACAGTATTCAAGTCTGGCATAAACAAACTAAAAGGAACGGTTGACTCTTTGCTGTTGTCTTCATTTTTATTATATATAACAGGGAAGACTATATTGTCTGTGGTTTAGCCTAACAGCCACTCTTTTCATATCAAGTATAAAACATGTCCAGAAAAATTTCTAAATTATTACTTTTTATTTTGTGCAGAAAATACTATTTGCAAACATTTTTATAATGTGAAAGTCAAAAAGGGCTGCGTTTGTCTCAGATCTATAAACTCAATAACATACTAAAGAGTTAATGCAAACATTTTACCTTTAGAAAACATGCATAGGTGTAATTTACTATAAAGATCATGTTCAGTAAAATAACCATAAAAATGACCTAAAGGTTACTTTTCAGTATGAATACTCATTATAAACCAAAAAGCCCTTAACATAATATACTCTATTTCAGAAAACTTTTGAAAATAATTATAGTATCAATGATATAACTTAAAATGCTAGGCAATAAAGCAATTCACTCTTCAGATGAAGGTGTAGGTGTGTGTGTGTGTGTGTGTGTCCTGACTATATATGGTATTTTCCCCCCTAAGTTTGACTATTTACTACCCTTGTGCCAAAAAAATGATTCCTCCTCATCAGAGTTTTTTTTTTTTTGTGGGGGTTTTAAAATACATTCAGTTTTACAATGGAAATTCATGGCAAAAATTATTGAAATTATATATGCCTCTTCAGGAACTTGTCAAGACTGTAAAGGATGAGATACAGAAATAATGAAATGAACAAATACTTGCTCTTTATTGTTATGAAAACATACATAAGCATGAATGATACGCTATATGAGTGATTTTTCAGTAGAACAAATAGTTCTAAGGGTGATACAGTGATAAATTCCGAATAGTGATTCCAACCCTAACTGTGATTCAGAATCACTTGTGGACCTTTATACAAAATAGTTTTCTGTGGCTCCATGGACAAAACTTGGAAAATTAATCAACAGTACACAAAATCTATTACGAAATAGTTTTCAGAGCTCATTTTAGATGTTGCAATTCTTTTGAAAAGTGGTTAAAAAGAACTTTTTTGGGACATACAACCTGAAAATGACTCGAATATACTTCTTAACTCAAAATATTATGTCAATTTAAAGAGATGGCAAGGTAAACAAATATACGCACAAGGGCCTCACAGTGCCTCAATAATACTGGGCAGTTAAAGTACACGTGTACAATGAGATTCATAATGAAAACAGGTTTAAAGACAATGCACGTAAAAGTCTTTGTTACCTTGGGGAAAAGCCAGGAGAAATAAAAACACACAAAAAATTAAGAGCTTCAGGACATGGCAAATCAATTTCTATTAGATGAAAATTGCTACTGGTAGGAAAAATGAATGAGGTACTTTTTAGGTAGCTAAATAGAAAAACAAATCTAGAAAATACCTGGTAACTTGTGTTGGAACACATTTTCCATGATACGTTTAATTTCTAGTCTCTGTTCCAAGTTTTCATTGTGTAAGCCAAACTCCTGTACCACTTTGTCAATGGCAATACCAATTGCATTTATCTGGGAGGGTGTAGGCGGGGGTAACGTAGTGAGCAACTCTTCCTCCTGCTTCTCCTTTTAAGATCAATATTGAGATTAAAAATGACTCACACAGTTTTTACCTTCTACCATTCACTGAGACAACACCCTGTAGAATACTCTGGAATATTTTTCTTAGCTCTCCCTCTCACCTTAGCTGTGTTAGTCTTCATCTCATCAAACATATATACTTCTTTATGCACATAAAGTGATAATAGAAGGAAGGCAGCAATTAGGAAAAAGTGCAGGGAAAGAACATTAAAAGCAGCAATGACAAATTATTTTCTTTATTTTGACTGGCATTAAGGGCATATACCTACGTTGTATTAATGACTTCATTCATCCTGATACTGTTCTTAAAGAAATTCATAAGACTGTCCCACAAAACATACCTGACCAATGAATGTATTTTGGCTAAAACAAATTCAATAATATAGTCAAGTTATTAATATCATAGTCTTAATGAGGGGAAAGTCAAAAGATGACAAGTAAAACAACTGACAAGTAAACATTTGTTTGGGTTACATTAAACTTACCTTAATGTTTTTCTTGTGCCTCTTCTCTTTGATATGCTTATGGGCAAATGCAATGGATTCAATTAAAACATCACAAAGTTTGCAGGTGTACTTAGCTGTAGGGTAGTTTCTTGGTCGCTGTAATTCAAAGAGATTTATAGAGACATATATATGTATCTTCCAAAATACAGGCAAACAAAAATTAGCTAGAAACGATTTCCCCATCACTTCAGAAACTGTTAACATATTATTGTCACTCTTTACTATTATCCTAATAGTCATTTTTTTGAAAGTAATTCTATTAAATCAAACTGTCACTTTTATTTTTTAACTCACAGTCCTTAAATACTACTAATTGCAGTAGGATTCCTGACTCATCAAAGCACATAATCCCAATTACTAACAGAGTTTACACCAAGACAACAACTTTAAGTAACAAATCAAAGACATTACCCTTTTGAGCCTGTCAATGAAGTCTCTTTTTAATCGTTCCTCTGCCTGCTGTAAGCCCAGTAGCTCCTTCGTTGAAAGCACAGACTCATCGATCACGGGGCCTTCCAAGTCTCCGTCCTGCTCATTTTCCTCATTTCTAGACCTCCGTGGCTTCCGAGGTCTGGACCTCTGCTTCTTGTTTTCTTAAGTTAGGGGGAAAATATTATTGGCAATATTGAATAAATAATACTGCTCTGATGACAAAGCAGACCGTACAAATTTATGACGTAAATTATGTGATTAACAGAATACATCTGAACACAGCCAAAGGAAAGCCCTTCCATGGATACAATGCGTGAATATTCGTTAACCACCTCATCTGGACACATCGGTTCACAGAAATCCTCTTTTTGGAACACTGAAAAAGAATCCACTTCAACCACACAATGTGATTTTATCATTTTTCCCAGTGTGCTCCCAAGCATACTCAAGCAATAGTAAAAATCATCCTCTGAAGGCAAGCATACCAGGAATTCTAATATACCTAATATGTCATTATTACAATGTAAATGTATCCTACTCTAGTATGCCTTTAAGTATACCTGTCATTCCAATGAAAACTATCCACATTTGCTTTCATTTTTTTTTAAGTGAACAATCTCAACAGAGCAAAGAACAACAAGATAGTTCCAAAGAAGTCAGAAATCAACTACATTCTTATCTGGAATGAAAATCCATCATTTGGTTGTAAATTTAGCTTTAACGTGATTGGCCCTCCTCCCATATTCACAAAAGGAGTCCAGGCCAAAATTTTATTTACTGAGGACAACTAGTTCGCATCTTATCTTTACTTTCATTTTAGTTTCTTTGAATAGCCTGCACACTAAGCACATTTCAAAGAAAAACAACCAATAGTTAAAATAAATGTTTTCTGTAAGTACAGACTAATTTAAACTCTGCTGTTAGTTCTATAATCTTTATAACTAATAAATAAATCTGTTCCTTCTTTTAAACTTATAACTTTTCTACCTGTGAAACTGAAGATGACCTATAAACAATGGTCTTAAATAAGCTTTGATAACTTCTATCAAGCTCTGAAAATGAAGCTACCAGTAATACATAGGATTAAAACAAAACTCATTCCCCTAATTAAAACTGCATGATAAATGGTTTGAATAATCTTTAAGTGACTTATCAAAAATTAGTCTTTCAAAATAGAAATTTACTGAAAAGCCCTGCATGAGCCAATTCCTAGGTCACGTTTACAGTGGAACTCATTTCTTCTATGGAACTTAAAATCAATCAGTTGACTGAAAAACTTCTGAGTCATTAAAGGGAGGCCCGAAAAAGCTATTGCGAACAGCTCTAAAGGAAAAGTGGCAAGCATTGTGCTTAAAGTACTGTAAGGTGAATACATACTGAAATTCTGTGAATAGCTTCTATAGTATAAATGACAATTAAAAGAAATTAAAGTATTAGGACAAATAGTTTCTTTAAAAAACAATCAAAATGGACCAAACAAATAAAATACTAAAAGGTAAGTAGTCATTTGCAAAGAAAAATCAGTCTACTTTAATACTTGCTTTTTAAGACTCCCCTACTCCCAATTAAATTATCACAATCTTTTAAGACAGTGCTCTTGGTCTGCATGAACTTTTTTTTTTTTTAAGTTTATTATTTTTGAGAGAGTGAAAGAGCAGGGGAGGGGCAGAGAGAGACAGAGACAGAATCCCAAGCAGACATCAGGGCAAAGCCTGATGCAGGGCTCAAACCCACAAACCATGAGATCATGACCTGAGCCAAAACTAAGATTTGGACACTTAGGACACTTAATTGACTGAGCTACCCAGGTGCCCCAGTCTGCATAAACTTCTGAGACAAGAAATTCTTTTAACTTAGCTGTGTGTCTATTCACAAGTAATTTGCATATCATTACAAGCTCTACACTAAATAATTACATCTGATTTCAGTGTTCATAACAAGTGTCTTACTTTGATGCTCATTAGAGATTTACACTAATATGTTCAATACCCATTAGAAAAGTCCACATTAGTCCATAAAACTGTAATTGATATGGAACCAAATGTCTTTTTTAACTCCTCCTCTTTCTTGATCACAAAGGCTTCTCACATATTTGCTGTCATTTTCCACGGTGACTTCAATTTTCCTCCAAAGAGTATAATTAATTCCTTATTGCTTTTTTAAAGAAATTTTAAAGTAATGTCTACACCCAACATGAGGCTTGAACTCACAACCCTGAGACCAAGAGTCACACACTCCACAGACTGAGCCAGCCAGACACCCAGTTCCTTGTTTTTATACAGAGAAGTAGATGGCTGCAGAAATCTGGACGGTGATGACAGCAGCTGTCATTACTGGGTATTTTTTTATGCAACAGATGCAATGAAAGCACTTTATATGCAACGCCTCGTTTAATCCCTACAATGATCCTGTCATAGATGCTAATATTATCCCCATTGTACAGATGGGGAAAATGCTGGCCCAAGAAAGAACTTGGTTCAGGGACACATGACTGAATCAAAGTAATGGGACTTGAAATAAAGTTTGAAGCATGGATGGAATTCTGAAATCCAGCCTTTTATCTAACAATATAAGAACTTACTAAAATCCAGATCCAATCGCATTTAGAACAGACTGTAACTGACAAGACAGTATCACCTTCTGAACTGAGTTTCACAGGACTGCATGGTAAAATAGCAAGTAAAATCTCATTGACGGGAATCTTGGAAGGATAAAGCTGGGTACTGCTAAAGAGTTCCCATAATTCGAGGAAGATGACCTGGCTCATCTCATGCGTCTTGTAACATAAATTCTCTACATAAACCATTCCAAGTCTCCCACGTTTTATTTGCATATGGCCCATTATTCCATTCACAAAGGACATGTGTATTTGAGTGGATATTTTCCAGCTAAGATCACTAATGGCATTGTCCCAAATACATTACATTGGCAATCTAGGATATGTGAGGGGTGATGTACAGGGCAGTAATGTAGAACGGGAAGACAGAAAAGAAGTATTAAAAAACAAAGCAACTCTAAGATAATTTTCATTATATCTTATCATCATCATTTGATGAGACGCTTTCGTATTAAGACACAATTCTGATTCAAGGAAAATTTCAGTCCCTTTAATGAGATCCTTTTTAGGATCCTGAGTGCAGTGCAAAGTTTATACTTTAAATTGAATTTCTCTTTACAGTAAGCAATTTTATACCACAGCTTAGTATTATTTCCTTTATGAAGATTTTCAAGGGCTTGAAGCTGAACAGTCCATTTAGCAACTGTGAAAGAACATACCTCTTTCTCATATGGAGAGAACATGGGGGTTTGGGGATTGCCTTCAATTAAAAGGATAGTAAAGTATGTATTTCCTGTTCAAGCAACTTTTTTGGTTGCTTTTCACACTAAACAAGAATACATATATGAGGCTTTCAGTCTGTTAACAGTCCCTATTAATACCTATTTGCAAACTTTTGTTTTGTAAATCTTTTGTTTTTATAATGCTACTCAAGATCAACTTTTTCTTTTAAAAAGACTATTGGTAACTAAGTTAAAATGTCCATGTCATAGCTGGACACAGTAATAGAAAAGACTTAAATATACACAGACTTTTAAAAAGAAAAATACAAATCAAAAGTCGAGAAATTATCAATACATGGTTTCCCTCTGTCAAATTCAATGTCCAGTGAGGCTGTTAATGGCCAAAGCAGCACAGTACTCAATTTCAAGTTCACTTCCTCATCTACCTCCCGGCATAAACGGTCTGGATAAATTTAACCTTGCCAAGCTACAGCTGCCTGCTTTGCAAAATTGTGATTCTACCTTGATATATCACGACACAGCACTGCGTCAGACACTTCCTTCAAGTTCGTTCTAGCTTCGAGATTTATGAGGCCAAGATTTTCTCTCTCCTGACTGATTCCTTTATAACACCTCATTCTGTTTGTACTCTTTGATACAAGACATTTTCTCTTACTTTTCCCACCTCAATAAAAAAACAGCACCTTTTGTCTCATTTAATACTATCAAAAGACTCTTTAAAAATACATGACATTTTCTCTATTAAGTATTCTACATGTCCAAGTCACAAATTCAAACACCTTACCAGTAACAGACAGAAACATAAGCTGGCCACTGTGAGGTAACATGAAAGAAAAGGGCCTCTGGACACCTAGGAGAGTGCCTAGATGTATTTAAACTAAAAACAAACAAACAAACAAACAAAAAACTTTAAAGTGCTGGCCAGTCTGCTACCCATTCTATATGGTCACTAAAAAAGACTCACAGCAAATCAATTTAAAAGTCCCTTTTTCCAAGCATAATTTGTATTTTCAGACTAAGTACTGTTTTACTTTTTCCTTCATATTTATGAGTTTATTTCATTTTAGGAATTATTGTCCATTAGATAATCTTCCTTTTTATAGAAATCACTGCTACATGGACAAAATCCACTATTCACCTTTTAGAAAAATGTATAAATAGTCACTTTGGGGCAATTATTACCAAGCACACAGGGTCCTCAGAAATGGGTTTTGGTTCTATGGACACTAAAAGGCAAAACTTATCAGTATCTCTGACTTTCAAAACTTAACGTGTCTCAGCCTGTTTGTCGTGCTGCTCACTTGTGAGGGGAAAAAAAAATCTTGGGACTACCTCTGGAGATTGATGCTCTATCCAAAAGACATACAATCCTCCAAGACAGGAAATAAATAAGGTCTATATTGTGTATTTACATTGAATAGGATTCTTTTTAGCTTTATACTCTGTCATTTATATTATGGACACATTCACTATTCAAATACAAAATTACAATACATAATTTAGAAAATACATATACACCACTCAGAAAATATGAAATAGTCCCCAGGGGGATATAATCACCCTCTTCTGTAGAAGAGTACCAATGGGAAATACATTTTCCTGAAGTAAAATGAGCCTCATGGCCAAGTAAACTTTTAAGGGGACCAATACATGCAATGTGTTGAAGTTGCCCAAATACCATGATTACAATTCTTAAAATATTCACATTAAATAAGCAGAAACTATGAAAAACTGGAAACTGCATTGCTGAAAATAATAAACCTCATTTGGATGAGAAAGAAAAGATACTGCAACTTTGGGCTTGTAACTTGACAAGTTGGAACACATTACCAGGGCTTCCTGCTTCCATTTCTGACATGGTTTCTAGGCTGGTCAAGTCTTTATGAAACAGTCGCCTTACAGTTCTGCAGCCTCGTCCATCTTGCCACCTGTATCCATCTTCACTTTCTTGAAAGGAGTCTTTTCTGGGTCGGTTCAGAACAGGAATTCGAGGTCCAGGTTTGAATTCCCTCCAACTGTCTGAATTACCAGCGAGTTCATCAGAGAGCCATCTCTTACTCTGATCTTTGTGGTTGTCATTTATCCAAGCAGGTTGACTGTAAATCGGGTTTTTAAATGCATAGGGATTGCTGGAAACGGCATATGGTCCTTTTCTGGGGGTATTCCCATAGTTCCCTGGTGTTAATTTTTTCTTTGGAAGGCCTTTTTCCATTTTACTGCTGTGACCTTTAACATAATCATCCATTATTAAATAATCTTGTTGGGGGTGACCCCTTCTGAAATCCTCATCATCTATAGTTCCCCGGTCTTTAGCGCGTTTCACAAAATAAGGTTTTGCTGCATCTCCCATGGTCTTTGACTTCAATTTTCTTTCTCTGTACCTGGAAGAAGGCATTTTGGGAAATCATCAAACGGTAACAAGAGATCATACCAAGCATGTGAAATACCATACGTTTATTGCACAGGTGCTCAAAAGCCTGTAAGAAACTCTTCCTAATTTCCATCACATCCTAACAATCGGTGCATCACACTAGAAGTTGGGAGGCTTGAGTTCTATAATATTCTCCATGAAAATTAGTACTTACTATTTAACGTGAAGATTACATCTGTGACTAAGGGAAGCTTCCCTACAGTCTTGAGAACTGCAGTATAAAAAAATGTTACTCACACCAAGTTGGTTGGGTTTACCTTTAAAAAAAAAAAAAAAGGCGCTCCTCCACAAAACAAAACAAAACCCTCATCCCAAACCAAAAGCTCCGGAAACAGTCTTTTTTTAAAAAAAGTTGGCAATTACTTTTAAGTGCTATACAAAGTAACCGAAACTTTCTGTGAACGTAGCTCATCTCTCAGCTTCACTTTTTTGCCCCTTCTCCGTGCTCCAGGGAAGGGCTTCGGCTCCCCCTCACCACCACTATTCAGAACCACAGGCTTCGGTCGCCAGGGCTGAAGAGGGTATCGCTCCCCACCAAGAGTCCCTCTAGTGAAAAGGGGCTGGGCTTCCCACCAAGAGACAACTCCAGCTCACCTCCCTAGTCCTCATTCTCTAACCCCAAACAAGTTTGGTTTTGTCACGAACAGCATTTCTCCCTCTCCAACCCCAGTCTCTGATCGCCCCATCGCCGGTCGGCCTCAGTTTCCACCCTCCCAGGCCAGGGGCAGAGAAAGAGGAGGCGTCCCCGCACTCCTGGCCACGAAGCTACCTCGGGGACCAGGAAGCAGGAAGTGACCTGCCTCCTCGATGGGGTTCCGGGGTCCCCCACAGCCGGCTAGGGGGCCGGGGCCGAGTGCGTCCACCCAAGTCCCTTCTCCGGCGCCGGCAGGGTCTGACACAAAGTGAAGATGCGGACTCGAACCCGAGAGCTCAGTCCCCGCCGGCCTGGGGGCTCCCTGATCCTCGCAACTGAGGCGAGGAGGCCGGCGGGGGATGGAGCCAACGTTTCTCCCGGGCCGGGCCCGCCCTCTACTCCGGAGACGAGGGAACCCACCGGAGACCCACCCCGGAGGCGAGTCTGGGAGGGACACCGGGAGAAGGCGCCCCAGAACACTCACCACCGCCGCCGCGGTCCCCCGCCTCTTCCTGTCCCGGCCGGGCTCCCTCTCCGTGTTTTCCTTCGGCCCCACTTCCGGCGCTCAGCGCTGTCTCATTGTGCGCGATTCGAAGCCGGCGGTGCCCCCACCCGAGCGCTCCGCCGCGCACGCCGGAAACGCGCGCTGCGCCCGCAGGGCCGCCCGCCGCCCCGCCCCGCCTCCGCCTCCGCCCCGCCCCCGGCCTGCCCCGCCCGCTTCCGCCGCCGCAGTCGCGCGCACCCTCCGGGGCTCCGGCGCTGAGTCGGGCGGCGGTACTCAGCTCTGCTCCGCCTCTCCGAGGCCTCGGAAGGCCCGGGGAGGCGCGGGCGAGCAAGCCTCTGGTTCTCCGCGGCAGGCGCGGAGCCCGGGCGCGCGGCTCGTGCGCCGGCGGCTCGGCTTTGCCCCTGGCTGCTCTGCTTGCGTCCTGGGCAAGTGCAGCCTGCGTGTGAGGCCTTGTAGCGCTCTTGCTGGTTTCCTGACGATTCCGAGTGATTCAACGACTCAGGGAGGTCTTAGAAATGCCCGCGTCTAAGCTGTTCACCCAGATCTCAGTGTGGAGCAGGGAAATGCCCTGCTTTTTTTTTTTTTTATGGGTTCGTTTTACTGAACTAAACAAAACCGTGTTCTCGAAAGTATGATGATCCGGGAGAGCCGTGCTGGAAATGTTGAACGAAGAGTGCACACCTCGCATTAGCAAACAACGCGGGCTTCCCTTTCTTTGCATCTTTTGACTGTGTTACCTTTCTCGCCGTCTTGTTCTAAATGCTTGGACAGCCTCGAACTACTAATAGAATCAGGGAGTGTTGAGAAATTATGACAAGTTTTGGTTTCTCTGCTTTTTAAAGGTATTTACATTTAAATCCACGAAATGCCGCGGAGTAAAGGTCTTAAAACAATAATGGACACGTAAACCCTGGGTATTGTCTGGCACTGTTCTGATGGCTTTACAAATATTAACTGTAGTCTTCCCAACAATTCCTCTAGGAAAATACCATTATACCCGTCTTAAAGATGGAGAAATTGCATTTACGGTAAAGTGAATGGCCCTGCTGGAAACCACTTAAATGAGGCAGAGTCTATTATTAACTACTATCTATGCTAAAGGTGATTTAAAACGTTGGTGCGACAGTTGTATAATGCCTTATCTAGATGCTTGGGGTCTGAACAGACCTGAGAATCAAGCCAATAATCTGTCCGACAGGCAGACAATGGCCTTTAATAGGGTCTAAAGGGAGTGTGGTGATACATGAATACATTTATTATGGGGCAGTAGCGTCTCCATACCCAGTTGAGTAATTTTTATACAAAAGACCTGGTTGAGGAAAAGTCGGCCTCAAGTGTCTCGATTCTACAGGATCACTGGAGGATCTTTTTAAGAATTTAAAATATTTTTTATTTGCATTCTCTTCGATGTGTTCCTCAATGCCTAACATCCGTTCTGAATTTGCTTTTAAGATTCATCTTGAGGGTAAATGAGGCTCTCTCAAATGAGATGCAATACTAATAAAAAGAGATTGACAATATAGCTCTTTGTCCATATTATACTGCAATGGGAATTTAAATTGATCATGGGGATCCTTAAAATACAGTTATAGGGGCGCCTGGGTGGCTCAGTACGACTTCAGCTCAGGTCATGATCTCACGGTTTGTGGGTTCAAGCCCTGCATTGGGCTCTGTGCTGACAGCTCAGAGCCTGGATCCTGTTTCAGATTCTGTGTCTCCCTCTCTCTCTGACCCTCCCTTGCTTGCGCTGTCTCTCTCTCAGAAATAAATAAAAAACATTTAAAAAATTTATAAAAATAAAAATCCAGTTGTAAAGTTTGGTTTGATTCTGTACGGAATGCTGAGTTTCTCAGAATCTTTGTAATTATTGTTTCACGATCTCGACATATTTCTAACAACTTGAAGCAGAAATTTGGGGGCTGTCTGGTTCAGGAGACAATAACACTCCTCCATATGTTACAATGTATCTTCTATCTTCAACCACATGCCTGACTTTGTGATACATCTTGACAAGTCAACCTTTAACTTAACCAGCAGCTGGTGTTCTTTTTCCTTGTAGCAATGGAGTCAAAAGTTGAAGGGTTGTATTGGTACCTTTGTAGGCCAATTTTTTCCCCAGTGTGTTTTATCTATTTTTTGGCTCCTTCAAATACATCTAGATCCATAGCTGTCTTGCCATCCGCACTCCAACCTGTTAGTTATCACCATCATTCACTGCATGGCTGCAGTCATCAGCTTTTGCTTTGATAGCCAGAAAGCTCATTTAAAATCTAAGCCAGATTATGGTTTCCCCCTCAAGACCCCTCAATGACTCCTCATTTCTGTGGAAGTAAAAGCCAAAGTTCATAGAATGGCTACAAAGCCCGTCTCTTTACTTCTGAACTCACCCCTAGTGCCTCTTAACCCTTCATTCACTCCACCCTAGCCACCCCACCTTCTTGTGATTCCTTCAACACATCAGGAGAGCTCTTATCTCAGGACTTTGCACTTGCTCTTCCCTCGGTATAGAATGCTTTTCCTTTCTTTGGTGTCTGTTTGATTCACACCCCCATCTCCTTAGTATCTTCTCTCAAAGGTCATTTCTCTCTCTCTCTCTCTCTCTTTACTTTTTAAAAATATTTATTTATTTATTTTCATTTACTTAGAGAGAAAGGGAAACAGAGACCATGCATGCATGAGTAGCGGAGAGACAGAAAGAGAGGGAAAGAGAATCCCAAGCAGGCTCCGCACTGTTAGTGAGGAGCCTGATGTAGGTCTCGAAACCAAAAACCATGAGATCATGACCTGAGCCAAAACCAAAGAGTTGGACACTTAATCAACTGAGATACCCAGGCACTCCTCTCAAAGGTCATTTCTTGGGGCACTGGGTGGCTAAGTTGGTTAAGCATGAGAATTCAGCTCAGGTCATGATCTCGTGGCTCATGAGTTCAAGCCCTGCATTGGGCTCTGACAGTATAGAGCCTGCTTCTTTGGATCTTCTGTCTCTCTTTTCCCTTCTCCTGCTCTCTCTCTCTCCCAAAAATTAATAAACATTTAAAAACAAACAAGATCATTAATCAATGAGACCTACTCTGTCTGCCTATTGAAGTTGCTGTCCACCACCCTCTCCTCTGCCTTCTCAATCCCCCTGACCTGATCTATTGTTTTTTTTTGTAGCACTAGGTACACCTTCTCACCTGCCCTGTCATTTAATTATGTTTCATGGTTATTTGTTTCTTGTCTGTCTCCTTTTCCTAGAATATAAGTTCAACAAGGGCAGAGACTTGCATGTTTCATTTAACAGTATGACCTCTCGGGCCATTGCCTGGCTCATAGCAGGCTTTTTAGAAATATTTGTGGAATGAATGAAAGCTACAGGACCAGCCAGGCTCTACAGCAATGCTACATCATGAACATTTAATTCCTTTCTCTTATCAAGGTTTATTAGTTCTGTTACAAAGGTCTGATATTCTAATATTACAGTGGGATTGACAATGAATTCAGAAACTTTAAAGTTTTCTACCCTAAAGTCTTTGATATCCTCATAATGGGGTTTCTTCTTCTTTTCTTTCTTTTCTGTATTTTTTTTCAAATTTCTCAGAAAATTATGTTAGAATACTTATTAAATCATGATGCATGCAGCTTTGAGTTTGATATAAAACCTAATTTTTAAAAAATTTAATGTTTATTTATTTTTGAAAGCAAGAGAGACAGTGTGAGCAGGCGTGGGGCAGGGGATGGGGCACACAGAATCTGAAGCAGGCTCCAGGCTCTGAGCTGTCAGTGCAGAGCCCAACGTGAGGCTCAAACCCATGAACCCACGAACTGTGAGATTATGACCTGACTGAGCCACCCAGGCACCCCTGTGAAAACCCAATTTAAATTGTAACAGGGCACAGGGGTGCAATAGCACCTGGTTCCAGGGGTCCCACGCAGGCCAGCCACTCACTCTTGACAAAATTCAAAGGCCGAGAGACAGTGGTGGTGAAACAGAAAAGGAATTTATTTCAGTGAGGCTAACACCAGGAAGACAACAGATTAGAGTCTCAAAGACTCTCCAAAGTGCTGAAAATACTTCTAGGTGTCTTCAAGGAGAATGTGGGACAAAGGTGGGCGGGTGCGTGCCAGTAGGCAATGAAGGTCAGGTAGATCCTTGTCTTGAAGTCAATCACGTGGGGTCTTGCTGGCTCAGGGCAGTGGTTATTGCCTGAAGGGATAGTTTCTGGTTCCCATCACAGGATGCCTTGCCCTGCAGAGTCTTTTGTCTGAGTTAAGAGATAAGTTGGAAGGAACTTAATTAGGAAGTACTGACTGAAGTAAAAATGGAAGTAGTTGAAGTCCTCTCTCAAAACTGGCTTACACCATGAGGATTTTTATTGGCTCACAAAACTGGAAGTTCAGAGTGGTGGGGTAAGCTTCAATGCCAGCTTTATCCAGCAGTTATGCCCTCCTATGTATATGGACCTTATCTTCACAGACAGAGGACATAACCCAGGGGGGCACAATGACAGTGGCAATTTCTGACAGCACATCTGACCACCACCATATCCAGCAGGAGAGAAGACCAGACCAACTTTCCAAGAAACTCTTGCAGACTTAAATCAATCCCTGGTAAGAGGAGTGCCATTACCCTTAGACCTGTGTTTCTCTACAATTGGACAACTGGCATTTTGGGGTGGAAAGTCTTTGTTGTCAATGCATGACAGCATGTTTCTCAGTGTCCTTGGCCTCTACCTAGTGGATGACTTCCCCCTAGATGTGACAATCCAAAATATCTCCAGACACTGGCAAACATCTCTGGGGGACAATATCACGTCCAGTTGAGAATCACATCTTACACCTTCAGGCTCACACTTGGAGCGAGGAGGTGGGGTCAGGTTGCTTTGGGGCACTTGTATTGCTTGAGGGAGGATGGGATAATAGATGAAACCTGGGTCCTGTGAGGAAGGAGAAAGGTGAGAATGGATGGCAGCCAACAATGTTCATTTCACTCTGTTAAACGAATTCACCTCCAGACAAACTTTGCAACAAACTTTGCCTTTCCTGTAAATTAGGGCATATGTGGGAAAATTGAAAAGTGTGTTTAGAATTTTAATGTTTGATCAAGGAAGACCTTCCAGTCTGATATCCACCTTCTTAGAATATCAGAGGAGACAGATGTTCCTTCTTCTGTTCCATGGAAGGCAGAGGGCAGAGAAGAATTAGTGTTGTAATGGAGGGAGACAATATTCAGGGGGCCTTTAGGGGGCTCTCCTTGTATAGTCTTTTCAAAGACCTTCCTCCAAGTCAGGCTTAGGCTGGACTTTTCTACTTTCTGTGCCTTGAGGAATTGCCAAGGGCTAACAGACTCTTCAGCTCCTGCCTGACAAAGAGCTATTCCAGGACCTTCTGTTTACAACCTGGAGTTGCATAAAGTAAAAGAAGTTCTCAAATCTCAGGAAAATCAGGAAGCTAGTGGACTCTAATAACTCAAACCTAGACTTTGTTATTCCAGAATTAGTCATATACTGTAAGGACACAAGTCTAAACGTCTAAACCAAACTGACTCCATGACAGGCTTTAACTTTCCCCTCTAAACTAGAAGGCCTGAGTTTCAGCTTTCCCAAAACTATCAAGCAGTTATACATTGCCCAAGGCAGGAGAAACCACCCTTACAACACCCAATCAGGAAAGGCCAGCGACCACCCTCCACATTACTAAGGGAGAGGCCTGGAGATAGAAACTAAAGATAGGACCCTGTTACCTAACATTAAAGTTAACCCGTTAGTTGCCAAGTAAGTCCCTAGGCTCGCTCTGTGATTGGTTAAATTTAAAGGTATTCTAAACGTTGTAATTGGATCCCACCAAAAGTAACGAATACTCTAGACAATGTGTATGGTCAAACCCGCTGTCAATGATGTTGTATAATTATGATTGAATCACTGTTCCCATGTCACAACTTCTTTAACTCCTCCGTCACAAACCCCATAAAAACCCTACTCTGCCCTTGTTCGAGGCTCTCAGCACGGATCCACCGCACTGGTGAAGTCTGTGAGCCCAAGCTCGAGCCCGTAATAAAGTCCTTTCCCTTTGCATGCATGACTCGGTCTCTCCTGTGATCTCTGGTTGGTGAGGATACTGCGATCTGGGTATAACAATACAAGTTTGCCTAGTGGCAGTATCATAGCCAATAAGGTTGATCCAAAGCATAATTATTGCTAATTGAAAACTTTCCCCAGAATTAGCCATATACTATGGTCATTTATTTATTTCATTTTTTTCAAGAAATGTCATGTCTGATATGTGCTTGATGAGCGAGGAAAAAAAGACACACTCCCAGATCTTGAAGTATTGAAAAATATGGTAATGGTGACAAATGTCCTGAATTTGAAAATTTAAGACTTGGCTTTGATTCCCCCCCCCCCCCCCATTGATCTAATCTTACTCTGGGGCCCTACTCTCTTCTGGAAACTATGGGGGAGAAATTTTAACTTGCCAGTTAACATATCTTAGCCTTTTGATTTAAATCATATCTTTGATGGTTTGTGTGAGCAAAAGCCCACCAACCCATCAAAAGAAGGGTGCAGAGGCTCGTAGCTCAGTGAAGCAATATTCTTGCAAGAATGGGTACCTGATGGACAGGCACACCTGGAGCAGTTACAGCAGACAATTTATCCCCTAGCATCCAAGTTCCTCCCTTGTTCCCCATTGACGGAGTACTACAGAGGTTCCAGCCTTACCTGGAAGTCACCTAAGCCCATGTAAGGTAAAAAATAGTCTGACTGGGAATGCCTGGGTGGCTCAGTCAGTTAAGCATCTGACTTCGGCTCAAGTCATGATCTCCTGGTTTTTTAGTTGGAGCCTGCCATGGGGCTCTGTGATGACAGCTTGGAGCCTTAAACCTGTTTCAGATTCTGTGTCTCCCTCTCTCTCTCTGTCCCTTCCCCACTCCACTCATGCTGCTTCTCTCTCTCTCTTGAAAATAAATAAATAAATTAAAAAAAGAAGAAAAAAGTAGTCTGATTGAAAAAAATGTACATTCCCTGAGATGATGCAGAGGATGCAGAGGCTTTCAGTCCCTTCTCCCTTTGTTCATTGGCGCATGCTCATTGCAAAGTGCACAAAAATAAGCATGCAAAATGGAAAGGGAAATAATCTGGAAGTGAAGTATCTAAAGGTTTGGGACTCCATTGTTGGAGTGAGGGGAGGTTCGTATATCTTTCCAAGAGGTTGTAAACTTGCTGTTAACCAGACAGTACAGTTTTTATTTGGTATTTCTGAAAATGAATCATCTCCCTTACTTCTCTCAGTTTGATCTATTGGATATGTGTCCCCTTGTTCATTAAAAAAAAAAAATTTTTTTTAATGTTTTATTTATTTCTGAGAGAAAGAGAAAGAGACAGCATGAGCAGGGGAGGGTCAGAGAGAGAGGAGACACAGAATCTGAAACAGGCTCCAGGCTCTGAGCTGGCTGTCAGCACAGAGCCTGATGCTGGGCTCGAACCCATGAACCATGAGATCATGACCTGAACCGAAGTCGAACACTCAACCGACTGAGCCACGCAGGCGCCCTGATGTATCCCATTGTTCAGACTTCCTTCTCCACTTTCCTAGGATGCCGTCTGGGGATTTGATCCTCTGGAATCGTAACACCAGAAAGAAGTGTCCCCGCATACACATCCACAGGCTCTGTGAGTGGACCTGTTTCTTCTCTGGTGTCTTTCCCGTTGTTCTTCTTTGCCTTGCTTCTGGATATCTCATGCTGAGTCTGAGACTCGGGGACTCATGGTGGGTTGTCAGCCCAGTCCACCTCCAGCGGTTCATTGTTGCCAACTGAGACCTGCCCTGCACTTGATGACATTGTGTTGTCCTTCTTGAGATCTCTCTGTGGCTCCTAGATGATTTTCAGTATGGGTGCTCTATAACCTCCCCCTCACCACCCCTGTCCCCTCCAAATCTGGCAATCTCCAGGTCACTTTGCCATCTGTCTTTCTTGGCACTGAGAAGAATTCAGAAACACCTGGATTCTTTTCAAGAACACATAGAATCTCAAGTATGTCTTAAGTGCTAATTTCAGCCTTCCTCTTCTTGGCTGTGTCCTGCTGTTAGGTTTACACTCCCCAGATCATCCTATTTTTCTCTTGGGTCATCTACTTCCCCCTGGTTCCTAGCTCGGGATGGGTCACATGCTTCAAACTTTTTCCTCAACTAATCTCACCCTCTGAGGGATGGAAAGTTCTGCTTCCCTTTCCTGTTGTCATGCAGACCAGCAGCACTGACTTTCCCTCCCAAATCCCCCCCCCCCCCATGCCTCCCTTCCAAGCCACAGCCATCTCTTTTCCCATGGAAACCTAAACCCAACTCCAGGCTGCTTCTTGGATCCCACTACCTGCCTTTCAAAATGTCATGGTGGAGAAAGAGCCTCTCGTCTCCTTACTCATCAAATGCTTCACTCTAGACTTCTCTAGGTTTTCCCTGGGTCTTCCATCCTCAGGACTTCCTAAAGTCAAACTTCCCAAGAGGCCTCTGAGTAATGAGGGAGCATAAGGCAAGCTGAGGGCAAAGTACAAGCTAATACCCCCCCCCCCACCCCCAGGTTGGATATGTGTGCTACTCCTTAGATACTCCTGGCTGCCAAAACAAAGGAAAGGTTAGAAAACAAATGGTTAAACTGATAGAGTCTCCATCAGTTTACAAATATCTTATCAATAGCTTAATCTCCAGGAACTCCCTGCTGTTTTAATGATAATGCTCTGCTAGTGGGAAAAACAACCTTAGCTTGACAATAGCCAAGTCTCCTGTAATCTGTGAGTTTTCTTTAGCATATGGACATCTTTTTAAGAAACTTCCTCTTGACTTTACCTACCCCAACTCCACAGTACATAACCAGTCACTCTTCACAACTCCAGTGAAGCTCTTCCTGCCCATGGGTCCTGTTCCTGTACTATAATAAAATCACCTTTTTTGCACCAAAGACGTCTTCAAGAATTCTTTCTTGGCTATCGGCTCTGGACTCCCACCACCACTCCAAAAGCCCCTCATGAACATTCACTGGATCTGGAACCTACATTCCAGACCCTGCAGCCCTCCCTTGGCTACCCAAAGCTGGGGCTCTCTGAGGCCATCAGAACTGATCACTAGGCTGTCTTCAGCTTTCAAGACATTTGGAAGATGCCAGGAAGCCGCTGCCTCTCTCCTTGCCAATGATCCCTGAGCAGATGGAGAACTGGATACTGAACAGTAAGGGAGAGACATCAGGGTGGGATTATTCAGAAAAAAACAAGCCAAAACAAAACTATTTCTTTCAAAAGGAGACATAGCTGTTGTAGGTCTGTGGCAGAAGGAAGGAAACTTCAATTGATTGAAAAAACACTGGGCTGAGCACATGGACCCGACAGTCCTCTCCAACTTCTGCGGTTTGTGTTATGTTATAAAACAGAGACTCAAAGAGTGAACTCATGGGGGGTATGGCTATATGAGTTTAGTGGCCTAGTTGAGACCCAACCAGAGTCTTTCTGAGTCCAGAATTTTTATGTTCTTTTTAACCTACCATGCACCAAGCTCCTGTCCTCTGATGAAGCTCTCCTACCCTGAAGAACCAGTGTTCCTTTTGAATGCTCCCATTCAGAGATCACACTCTAAAACTGGGACTCACCAGTCTCCAGCTATAGATCCGGCTCCACCTATACTCTGTTTGAATTTGGAGCAACTTATCTTCTTCCTGGGCCTCAGTTTCCTTAACTGTAAGCAAGAGATAAGGAACATAAGCCAATTATCCACTATTCCTGACTGATCATAAGAAGTTCAATTCTTCTCAGTAATTTATTTTGGGGTGTGCATTTTTATAAGTTTATATATATATATATATAATTTTTTTAGTGTTTATTTATTTTTGAACAGTTTTTTAAATGTTTATTTATTTTTGAGAGAGAGACAGAGCATGAGCAGGGGAGGAGCACAGAGAGAGGGAGACACAGAATCAAAACAGGCTCCAGGCTCTGAGCTGTCAGCACAGAACCCGGTGCAGGGTTTGAACCCATGAACCAGGAGATCATGACCTGAGCCAAAGTCAGACACTCAACCAACTGAGCCACCCAGGCACCCCAGTGCTTTTTTTTTTTTTTTTTAATGTTTTTTATTTATTTCTAGGAGAGAGAGAGAGGGACAGCATGAGCAGGGGAGGGTCAGAGAGAGAGTGACAGACTCTGAAACAGGCTCCAGGCTCTGAGCTGGCAGTCAGCACAAAGCCCGACGCGGGGCTCAAACCACGAACTGCGAGATCATGACCTAAGCGAAAGTCGGACGCTTAACCAACTAAGCCACCCAGGCGCCCCAGTGCTTATTTATTTTTGAAGAAGAGAGAGAGAGACAGACAGAGCATCAATGGGGCAGGGGCAGAGAGGGAGACACAGAATCTGAAGCAGGCTCCAGGCTCTGAGCTGTCAGCACAGAGCCTGACAAGAGACTCAAACTCACAAGCTGGGAGATCACAACCTGAGCCAAAGTAGGACACTTAACCAACAGAGCCACCCAGGTGCCCCATAGGTTTTATAATGATTTACTCCTCTTAATTATTTTAAATTGAAGTAAAAAATTAAATCCATTTGAAAAAATTATTAATAATTATCCAGAGATGTCAAAAATCATAAAGATGATATACACATGATTGAACTTTGCTAAGCACTAGACCTAAGGAAGATAAAAGAAAATATTCATGATTAAAAACTGAGGCTGACTAACATTTAGACAAAACAATAAGAGAAGCTGATAAAGAAGACCAAAAAAGGAGAGGATTCTATGATAAGGAATTTAAGAGAGGGTAATACACAATCTTTTTCTCTGACGGGCTCTGACCTCATGGATGCCACACGTACCAAAAATGCAAGACAAGACAGCCAGGTGTTCCTTGGGAGGGGAAGGTTCCTAACCAGTTTAGGTCAAGGCATTTTATTAATGGCATTGGGTGGGGTAACAAGGTGACTCAAATCTCCAGAAGAGATCCCTACGAACTATCATCTGTTGCTTTGGAACTATTCTCACCCAAGCTAAAGAGGTGAAGTTGAGAAGGGAAAAAAGGTAGTGTAAAGGATGGGAAAAGTGAAGTATTTAGAAGTCAAAGCTGGGAGAGTGGAGCAGTGGAGTGGGGGTGGGGGGCTTTGAAATGCAGTGAGAGAAAATTGAGTCTAAATTAGGGTTGTGTCAACAATATGGAAGGAGAAAATATGACTTGAGGAGTAGTCTTCATTAAAGTACAGTTGAGGGGCACCTGGGTGGCTCAATTGGTTAAGCCTCTGACTCTTGGTTTTGGCTCAGGTCATGATCTCACAGTTTGTGAGTTCAAGACCCAATTCAGACTAGGTGCTGCCAGTACAGAGCCTACTTGGAATATTCTCTTTCTTTCTCTCTGTCCCTCCCCCATTTACACACACTCTCTCTCTCAAAAATGAATAAGTAAACTTTAAAGAAGAATTGAGCTTGATTAAATAAAATTAGTAAATAAAAAATATAATATGCTCCTAACCTTGAACTGTCCTGAGGTTCCTGACCTGGCATGCTTTATCCTCTGGGCATGGAGCAGGTCAAAGTGCCTCTTATTGCTGGGCTGTCAGGCAAAATACAGTGTGATTCAGGCAATGTTTGGGGGCATACTTATCCTAAAAAAATTGTTCATGGTTTATCTGAAATTCAAATTTAACCGGGTGTCTTGTATTGAATTAACTGATTAAATAATTGTGTTGTTGCTAATTTCAACTACCTCCACAAGCCTCTGGGGTTTTCTGCTGGAGCTTGCATTCTTGGTAAGGATTCACCAGCTGATGAATGTTTACTGGTTCTCAGATCGTCTAATTATTCTGTTTTCTTCCAGGGACTATATAAAAATCTCCCTCAGCCATGTTGTATTTTGCAAAATGGCAACCCGACAGAAAACTTGCAAGAAGTGTACAATGAACATCCATTTACTATCTCTATAGCTCGCCAATTTTAACTTTTTATCACATTTTCTTTCTCTCCTTCCCTCTGTTCCTCCCTTTGTGCATGTGTGTGTTTTTAGCTGAACCATTTGAGAGTTAGTTGCAGACATCCAGACACCTAAACCCCCAACCCCTCAGCATATAGCCTTTAAAAATGAGAATATTTTCCTGTATAGCCACAATGCAAGTCCCACATTCAGGACGTTAATATTGACACAGCGCTACTTTATTTTTTCTTTTTTAAAAGAAGTGCTTATTTATTTATTTTGAGGGAGAGAGAGAGAGAGCAAGTAGGGGCAGAGAGAGAGGGAGAGAGACAGAGAATCCCAAGCAGGCTCCCATGTAGCAGAGCCAGATGTTGGGGCTCAACCTCACGAACTGTGAGATCATACCTGAGCTGAAATAAAGAGTTGGCCACTTAACTGACTGAGCCACTCAGGTGCCTCAAACACAATACTATTTTCTAATATAAAGTTCATATTTTAATTCCTGCAATCATCCCAATAATGGCACACTTTGCCATTGAACACTGTTTTACTTTCGGGATCCCCGGGTGGCTCAGTGGGTTAAGCATCCAGCTCTTGATTTTGGTTTAGGTCATCCAAATTAGGCTCTGAGCTGAGCATGGAGTCTGCTTGAGATTCTCTCTTCCCTCTCTTTCTTCCCCTTCCCCACTTACATGCACACTCTCTCTCAAAAATAAATATTTAAAAAGAAACAAAACACTTTGTTTCCTTTTTCTAGTCCAGACTTGAGCAAGAATCATATGCTATATTTATTTTTATGTCTCTGTAATGTTCTTTTTTTTTTTTAATGTTTTATTTATTTCTAGGAGAGAGAGAGAGACAGCGTGAGCAGGGGAGGGTCAGAGAGAGAGGGAGTCACAGACTCTGAAACAGGCTCCAGGCTCTGAGCTGGCAGTCAGCACAGAGCCCGACGCGGGGCTCGAACCCACTAACTGTGAGATCATGACCTAAGCGAAAGTCGGACGCTTAACCGACTAAACCACCCAGGCGCCCCTGTAGTGTTCTTTAATGTGGCTCGGTTTGCTAATGTTTTGTTATTGTTTGGTTATTCATGACATTGACATTTTCCAAGAGTCTAGGCCTATTCTATTTCAGATGTCTCATTGTTTCCTAATGGTTAGACTTGGGTTAAACACATTTTGGCAGGAATACTACCAGGTAATGTATCACACATCATAGCGCATCAAAACAGAAGAACTATGCAGTGAATAAATTCATAATGATGAGGTTATGTTTGATCATTTGGCTAAGATGTTATCTACCATATTTCCCCCATTATAAAGATTTCTTTTCTCCCTTTGTAATCAGTAAGTAACTTGGGATGTGACACTTTGGGCTGTGTGAGTACCCTCCCCCATCTTTCTCCCTATGGTTTTAGTATCCACCAATGGTTCTCTCTTGAAATCAAATACTACTACAGTAGATGGAAGCAGTGATTTTCCATTTCTATCATCTCTTCTGTGTTTCTTAGTTGACATTCTTCCAGAAAAGAGGGCTTTTCTTTCTCTCCCTAATCCTTTAACAAATTAAAATATATGTATATATATATCATGAAGGACTCATGGATTCTATTTTATTCAGTGTACTGTAATCCATTTCTTTCATCCATTTTATTGCTCAAATTGTCCCAAATCTGCAGGTGACAGCCTCTTAAATTGGTTCTTGAATCTCTTTGGCATATCTTCTGAGCACTGCCTTGATTTCTGGCATAACAACATATTCTGGGCTCACCTTGAAATTAGGCATTTTCCCAAAGGGTTTGGGGAATGGTGTTCAGAAAGCAAGAACTTGATGCCCTATGCTTATCGCTCTGGGGTGAAATTGCTTTTAGGTCTTCTCAGATGAACAGAACTCAGAAATGTTTTTCAAAAATCATGAGTTCATAATGATACCTCTAATTCATGTCCAATCCATATAGGATTTTTTCTCTCCCTCCTCCCTCCCATAACTGCATTTTTGTTCTCCCACAGTGAACTCCTTGTTTGCTCAAAACATCAATATCTTTACTTATTTGCTCAATCCTACATTATAAATAAAGCAATTTCAGAATTGCCTCACCCACATCACTACCCAAACAAGCCTACCAAGTAAAGTTCAAGGTTTCTTTTGTCCTTAGAATCCCACTGAAAGCATACAGTCAGACTACCTTGTTATTATGTTCAAAAGCTTTTTGGTTTCATTGCTTTTCTTTGTAATTTGTGTTATCAACTTGGTTATAATCAAGTACATTCCTTTCTTTCACTTTCAGGTTCTCCTACCCTCCCCCGCCCCGCCATTCTTGTTGATTTAGTGTTATTTTTTGAATATGTAAAATGTCAATGTGGTTCAAAATACAAAACTATATTAAAAGTTATATTCAGACACAGCTGTCTCTTTCCATCTCTTCCATCCCATTCCTCTAAATCTCATGGGTAAGCAAGTTCATTTATTTTTTTATCTTATCTGTGTTTGTTTTTTTATAAAAAAATGAATAAATATATTTCACCTTTATCATACAAAATGTAGCATACTACATATAATCTTTATATGCATCTTGTTTTTTTTCACTCAAGAATATATTCTGGAAATTAGTTTATGCCACCACATAGAAATCTTTTTGTTGTTTAATTTTCTAGCTGTATAGTACTCCACTGAGTAAGTGCACCATAGTTTATTCAAACTGCCTTCCAATATTTTGTAATTACAAATAATGTTGTGGGGCACCTGGGTGGCTCAGTCTGTTGAGCATCTGATTCTTAGTTTTGGCTCAGGTCATGACCTTGCAGTTAGTGAGTGTGAGCCCTGCATCAGGCCCCACACTAGTAGTGCAGAACCTCCTTGGGATTCTCTCTCTCTCTCTCTCTCTTGTGTGTTTTTCTATGCAATTTGGAGAAATGTTGATAATAATCTCTTTATTTAGTCTATAGCTCTGTTACAAAAGATTTTTACTTTGATCTGTGGGGTATGTTGGGCAATGGTAATTACCCCCTTTTACAGATGAGGAAACTGAGATGGAGAGAAGTCTGGGGACTTAAAACCTAAAACTATGTTACTAAATAGTGGCCGAGTCAGAATTAGAACTCAGGCTGTTTGACTTCTAATTCAGTGTTCTTTAGGTAACTAAAAACTGAATTATTAATTTATGTATTGGGCATTTGTGTTTTTTTTTTTTTTTTTTTTTACAAATAGTTTATTGTCAAATTAGTTTCTACATAACACTCAGTGCTCATCCTGGGCATTTGTGTTTTGATGATGGTTCAGAATGGAAGTTTTTATTGTACATTAATGGAAAATACATTTAAAAATATTGATTATTTAAGTGAAATTACTAAGTTAACAATGTTAAATGTTTTCTTTTCTGATTGTGGGCCATCTGAGTTGCTTAAGTGAAGCCAGATTGATAGTGGAGATAAAAAAGAAAGTGGGGATAAAGTATAAACAGGGGTCTTTTTTTTTTTTTTGCCATTTTCAGATTTTCTTGTGTTTTTTTTTTGTCCATTTCCTTTCAATGACTGTTCCTTTTTTATTTATTTATTTTAATGTTTTTATTTATTTCTGAGAGAGAGAGACAGCATGAGCAGGGGAAGGTCAAAGAGAGAGGGAGACACAGAATCTGAAGCAGGCTCCAGGCTTTGAGCTGGCTGTCAGCACAGAGCCCACGCGGGGCTCAAACTCACCAACCATGAGATCATGACCTGAGCTGAAGTCAGACACTTAACCGACTGAACCACCCAGGCGCCCCTCAACGACTGTTCTTAAGAGAAAGACTACTCTATCACATGGTCCTCAGTCCCCAAAGAGTCTGGTCCTTTCCTGGCTTTCAACATCACCCTGCCCATTCTTCCTGGGCTCTTTGCCCTACTACCTACTCTTTGCCCTTTCTCAGTCCTCAAACCTGCCACCCCAGGGTCTTTGCACACATTCTTCTTCCTAAGCTGCTTTTCTCTTCTTTCTTTATCCAGTTAAAGTCTTATCACTGAGTGCTCAGGTCAGGCAATGCTTATTCAGGGAAGCTCATCAGATCTCCCTGTCTGGGCTAATCTCTGTTACATTCAATATAGTATCATGTAGCTCTTCTTCATAACACCCTTCACAATTGCAATTTTACATGTTTATGCAATGACTTGATCAATGTCTGCCTCACCCATTAGTGTGCAAACCAGAGCAAGAACTCAAGGCTTTGCTCACAGCCCAGCACAGTGCCTGGCACACATGGGCAGATTTCCACCAATACTGATGGAAGAGTAATGGTGTGCATGGTTTCACGCAAGCATAATCCTGGGCAGCTCCCTTGCCCGGGCAGACTGCTTCCGTTCCTTGTCATCTTTTCTAGGTCTTTTTTCACCTTTGCATATCTGCTCATACTTTGAGCCTTTAGTAGATGTATATATGTTTAATCACTTTTTTTCCTAGCTCCCACCTCTTTTCTTCCCAACTTTCTATTTCCTCCTGACTCTTTTCTCTTCCACTTCTGAAGTGTCACAGGCACCTGACTCTGTGCAGGGTGATTTTGCAGAATTCATGGTGCTAGTTAACATCCATGACCCTTACTGGTATTCCTCTTCCCCAAGTGGACTGACCTGGACTTTTCCTCAACAAACATGTATCCCATGCAAGATGGGTACTGACTTGTGAAAGGAAGTAATAAGAAAATAATACCAGTTTATTACAGTGATATCAGTTAGGGTCAAGTTTGAAGGATGTCCAGGGCCCTAGCCTATGCCATCTGGGGACAGGTTGGTGTAGGGGAAGTTGAGAGGAAGTGAGGATAATGAGTAACTTCCTCTTACTTCCTGAGACACAGCTTCTCTGCCACAATCTTGTCATAGACCCTCCCTATTACTTTCTAGCCACTTCCTCTCTTCCTATTTCTACCTTTAGACAGAACAGTAGAAAAGATTACATTCTCAAGGGTTCCTCTGAAGCCTTGGGCAAAATCAGATTCAGGACAGGTCATTTTAATTTCTGGAATCACTAATTAGGACCTGCAGCCATTCAAGGAACCCCGATTATGATGTGCCATCTTTCTTTGGCAAATAGTTACATGCATCTGAGTTTTCAAAGTGGGTACTTCCACCACCCTGGGTTTCTCTTTCAGATTTCATTGTATTCCTTTACCGCAAGCTATCTTGCGCAAGCTTTTCACATGTTGCTGTCACTTTCAGAGGTTGAGGTTTTAGTGCCTATCCCGAAGGGCTTTATTCTGATCTAGCTGTTTGTAAGTGTGAACCTTTATTTAGATAAATCTACAACAATAAATTGCCTCTCCCACTGTCCCCAAGAGCTTGTGTGTCAGAAGCTGTAGTGTGGTGGTAACCTGCATTATCTCATTGTATCTTACATCTGGCCCCTGAGACAGATGGGTGAACAATTATCCCCCATCATATTGGTGTGGAAATTGACACTTGGGGGGAGGTAGGAAACTTGTCCTAAGACACACAGGTAGTCAGAGCAGAACCACAATTTGAACCTCTGACTCATACCAAAGCCAGTGAGCCTCAATGTCTGGCTATTTACCACAGCTGGCAGGGAGGGAGGGTAAGGAATGAGAATCAGTGCTTTGTTAGGTCAACAGATGTTTACATGTCTCTAAACAGTGCAACTTCCCCATAGGAGTCACCCATGAAGAGGCAATAACTCCTTAAAACATGTTGGTGAACTTGGCCCTGCTTTAACAGCTGTTAACTCTTGTTTTCTCTCATCTATGTATTACTTTTTTGTTTTGTTTGCCAGCAACTTTTTGTTACTCATTAACCAAAAAGCCTCAATGAACTCTCTTTTGGAATAATTGGTTTTACACTTTTCTGGAAAAAAGGTCACTTCCCTTTTTGCTTTTTCCTAGGGCTTTTCCCCACAAAATTCAACATCCCTAAATTTGTATGATATTCTAGGCATTAGAGATCCAAGTTCAAACCTTTATAGGATTTTAAGGCTATTTAATTCCTGCTGCCCACACCCCCACACACACTGATTTTGCATAGTCATTATTTAAAATATAGTCTTGGGGCGCCTGGCTGGTTCAGTCAGAGGAGCATATGACTCTTGATCTCAGGATTGTGAGTTCAAGACCCATGTTGGGTGTAGACATTACTTAAATATATAATATATATGTGTACATATATATGTATTATATATACTATATATATACACATATATTTTATGTATATATGTACACACACATTATATTATTATATTAACCATATATTTATATATAGTACATGTACACATAAAATATAGTATAGTATATATAATATATATGATATATAAATATATAAAATATAGTATAGTATATATATAATATATATGTACATATGTACATAAAATATACGTAATACTCTCTGGGCTGCCAGCAGTCAATAATCAATTAAGGTGACTTAAGAACATGTTGAGTTCATGAAAGTGGGGAGAGAGCCATCTGCAGTGTAAAGATCTAGCTCATCATGAATCAGTTCTGGAAACTACTTACAGACCACAAGTGTTTATACTGCAAGAAGGCTACTGACATTATCCGTTCTAGAAAAATAGAGTGACTCAGAAATACAGATGTTCCGCCTACCTACCCCTGCATTTATAATTATGAGCTGGTTGTGGCAGTTCACGGGGACTTTTTGAATCATCTTTTCTTATATTTTCTGATGCTGCTGCTTTTTAAAGAACAATTTAGGACATGTCAGCTGCAAAGTGCACCAGTTGCTTGCAAAGAGAGAGCAGATTTTTATGTACGGGTGGGGACACAGTTCTTTTTCTCCCTCTCTTCTTGGTAACATGTTTGGGAGAATGAGCTAATAATTCTCAGGGAAGTATATGAATTCTAATGAACTCAGATACCTGGAGGAACATCATGAAGGAAGGCAGTTTAATGCAACTATTTTTTTTAAGTTTGTTTATTTATTTATTTATTTATTTAGAGAGGGAGAACATGAGCAGGGGAGGGACAGAGAGAGAGAGAATCCCAAGTAGGCTCCACACTGTCATTGCAGAGCTTCATAGGGGGCTTGAACTCACAAACCATGAGATCATGAACTTAACCAAAATCAAGAGTCAAACGCAAACTAACTGAGCCACCCAGTCGCCCCTAAAGCAACTTCTGACTTTAGTCTTGGTATGGGTAAATGAGGAAAATATGATCATTTCATTAAAAAATTTTTTGTTCAAGTTTATGTATTTTGAGAGAAAGAGAGAATAATAGAGCTGAGGAGGGGCAGAGAGACAGGGAGAGAGAATCTCAAGTAGGTTCTGTGCTGACATCACTGACAGCTTGGGGCCCAAACACAATAACTGTGAGTTCATGACCTGAGCCAAAACCAAGAGTCAGACGCTTAACTGACTGAGCCACTCAGGCGCCCTTGATTTCAGTTTAATAAATAAATACTAACACAAAGAATATAAACCAGAGAAACCTGACTTTGCATACAGCTTCATAAAGTAGAACAAACCTGGGTCCCTATTGCAACATCACTTTTGGTGCAGTGTGCCTTCGGGTTGTGTCCCTCCTGGTATTTTTTCCTATCTGCAATGGGTGTCCCAGTCCAGGTAGATCCTGGATTCAGATAAGCAAGTGGAACTTCAGGTCAGACAAGTTCATGGGTTTCCCTGGCACAGGAGAAAAGACATAATAGTAATAATTATTTCTTTTATTTGCCAAGTATTTTATCTGTACAAAGCATTCTATAAGGCACTAAATTCTGGTTTCAACTTTAGCCCTTATTACCCCTTCAGTTCCTGGGATTTGGGGAGGTGTTGTGGAAGCAGAAGCAACAGCACCTTTTTTTCTAAAAATTTTTTTGAGGTTTATTTATTTTTGAGAAAGAGAGAGCAGGGGAAGGGCAGACAGAAAGGGAGACACAGAATCTGAAGCAGGTTCCAGACTCTGAGCTGTCAGCACAGAGCCTGACCTGGGACTCAAACTCACAAGCGGCAAGATCATGACTTGAGAAGAAGTTGGATGTTTAACCGACTAAGCCACCCAGGTGCCCCTGAAGCAACAGTATTAATATCACAGAATTTTAAGAGCAAAAAAGCACTTCAGAGAAGTACTCCTCAAATGTTCCTCAATAGAGGTTTATGGATTGGTGACAATTAAAAAAATATCCATCAGTTTGGACAAAATGAAAAACGAGAAAGTGAGTTTGTATAAAGTTAAATGTATTTAATTTGAAGGGGAACTTTTAAAAAGAATGCTTGTCCTAAAGAAGACATTTTATGGTGATTTGGGGGAATAAAATCTTTCACCTTCTACCATTTCTTTGCTGCCCCCTTTTTTGTGAAGGAAACCAGAATATGTCACTCTAAAACATGTTCCTTTGGTAGAAAAAATGATTCTGAGCTGAAAGCAATTAAGACAGAATGAACACAGGAAAAGCTCCCTTTTTTTCTGCCTTAAGGCAGAGTATGATTCTCCTTTTACTGGAGATGGAGTCTAATCAGCTCAAAGACACCAGAGGAATCTGCAAACAAAACTTACTTCATTGGTTTTCTCCCATGTATTTACCTTCCCACAGGTTGCCGTCCTTCGGAGTCTGAACTGCTTTCCTTTGTCCTGTCTTTTTCTAGAATTTATTGTTCTAGGATGAATATGTTGCAGAAGCTGGAGTTCTAAGCCACTGCTTTGAGTTGCTTTTCATTTAGGTTTTTCCCACATGATATGTGCTGCATACTTTGTTTTTCTCTTGTTAATCTTGTCTTTCTTTCTCCTTCCTTCCTTCCTTTCCTTCTTGTTAAAGGATCTCAGGTAAAAATCAAAGATGAGTGGAGATAAAGTTTTGCTTTCCTTGCACCTGTCAGAAAAGAAGAAGCTCAAGAAACAGATGGAGATTAAAGTGTCACTTTTGTCCCAAGCCAGGCAAAGGGACAATGACACTCTTAGTCCAGAGGGCAGCCTTTTCCTCTCTCTCCCACAACTGAGTTCACCAGACCTATTCCACAAGGCTAATTGCCTCATAGCTGGTCATAGGCCAATGATGTAGAGCAGAGAGATTATGGATTGCTCAGGATTGCTAGATGGGCCAGGTTTAGTTGGTTTAACCTCACAAAGAGAAGGACAGGTACAGTTAACTCTTACCCAGGACCTTGCCCACCAATGGGCCATGCTTGTGAATGTCACCTCTCACCAATAAGGTTAAGTTGCATCTCTTCTTTTTGGGTGACAAGAACGTGGAGTGGAAGCTCTCTTCCCAGACTGGCCTAGAGGTAGAAATGTTGGAGGAAAAGCCTTCTCTGGACCAAAGTGGGGAGTACAGGAGGACTAGGTAGATTATGGAATTTATTAAAAGAACAAGATATGCTGATGGTTTTATTACATCTGCCATCATCAGCTAAGGGTTGGAGAGAATCATAGAAAGGTGTTCTTAGTTCTACAATCATGCTAAGGGAGATTTTTTTTATTAAAAAAAACCTTAAAAATTGTGGTAAAATACACATAACACAAAATTGACAATTTTAACCATTTAAAAATTTTTTAATGTTTTTTATTTATTTTTGAGAGAGAGAGAGAGGAGAGGGACAGAGAGAGAGAGAGAGAGAGAGACAGACAGACAGACAGACAGAATCTGAAGCAGGCTCCAGCTCTGAGCTGTCAGCACAGAGCCTGACACAGGGCTCAAACCTTTGAACAGCAAGATCATGACCTGAGTTGAAGTTAGATGCTTAACCGACTGAGCCACACATGTGCCCCGAATCTTAACCATTTTTAAGTGTACAGTTTGTCACAGACTTTGAGTCTCAAGTTCTCTTTTGTCCAGCAAGACAGCAGACACAGAAATGAAAACGAAAGAGGCTAATATCCGGGAGTAGACAAGAGTCCTAAGTAAGGGTCCTTTTTCCATATTTATTAGAATAAGAAGGTTTATACACATGATGGATGTGCAGAAAGAAACAAAACAGTAATCATTAGTTCATGTATGTGAGAGGAAAGGGGTTTCAAAGATATGTGTTGTTAGAGGTTAGGGTCAAAACAAATCAACATCTCAGCACCAAGGATGTGGTGTTTCCTGCATAGCTCAGTGGTATTGAGGGCTAGCATCTCTACCATCCATCTCTAGAATATGTTTGTCTTCTCAAACTGAAATTCCATACGTATGGAATAGTAACTCTTAACTCCTTCTTTCTTCCAGCTCCTGACAACCACCATTCTACTTTCTGTCTTTATGAATTTCATTCTTCCAGGTACCACATGTAAATGGATTCATACTGTATTTATTTATTTGTTTGTTTGTTTTGTGTGTGTATGTGACTAACTTCTTTCACTTAGGATAAAGTCTCAAGGCTGATCCATGTTGTAACATGTGTCAGAATTTCCTTCCTTTTTAAGTCTGACTAACATGCTATTATATATATTTAACTGATCATTCTCTACAGGAACTTAAACCACATGCTCCATGTGGCAGCTGGTAATTGTTGCACCAATAGTTCTGAGAATGGCCTAAATATGCATGGAGAATCCTAGCATCTTCCTGAGCACACAGATGGGGAGTGGGAGATGTAGTATAAATTCTTTTTTATAAAATTAAGTTTATTTATTTATTGGGGAGAGAGGGGCAGAAAGAAAGGGAGAGAGAGAGAATCACAAGCAGGTTCCTTGCTATCAGTGCATAGCCTAATGCATGGCTCAATCCCTTAGAACATCAGATCATGACCTGAGTTGAAATCCAGAGTTGGGTGCTTAACCAAATTCACCCCTGGATAAATTATTTACCTCAACCGAGAAACAGAGATATAACAATCAAGAGGAAGATCCAGGAATGTCCCTCAATCACTAGAACCATCTCAACCACTCCTTTCTCAGGATCCATCCCATTGGAAGCTGCATATGGATGATTGGAGGTACTTCTGGTTTGCTCCTGAAAGGACCCTTTATGACTCAAGATCCAAGATCTTCTGTCTATAATACTCATGAAGGAGATAGTTTTGATCTCAGGGTTATGTACCTGGGAAGAAAATTCTTACTATCAAGTAAATGTGAGGGAGAGAAATGTTTAAATGTAATGTCTTCAGACTTCAATTGACCCAGGTCAAAGGATTTCATCTTTGGAATTCAGCCTCTCTCTGGAATTGTAATCACTGATGTGAGTTCATGTTAAAATTTGAACTCTTTGGGGCACCTGGGTGGCTTAGTCGGTTAAGCGTCCGACTTTCGCTTAGGTCATGATCTCGCGGTTCGTGGGTTCGAGCCCCGCGTCAGGCTCTGTGCTGACTGCCAGCTCAGAGCCTGGAGCCTGTTTCAGTCTGTGACTCCCTCTCTCTCTGACCCTCCCCTGATCACGTGCTCTCTCTCTCTCTCTCTCCTAGAAATAAATAAAACATTTAAAAAAAATTAAAAAAAAAATTTGAACTCTTTTTTAAAAAGTTTGTTTATTTATTTACTGTGAGAGAGATAGAGAGAGAAAGAGAGAGCACGAGCTGGGGAGGGGCACAGAGAGAAAAAGGGAGAGAGAACCCCAAGTAGGCTTCTCACTGTCAATGCAAGCCTGACATGGAGCTTGAACTCACAAACTGTGAGAATCAAGACCTGAGCTGAAATCAAGAGTCAGATGCCCAATGAACTGAGCCATCCAGCCTCCCCAATCTGGCTTCACAATATTTGGAATTTTTAGACTTTTGAATGGTATTCATTGTAAGATCTCTCATGAGCGAAATTGATCATTGAGTGGAACATCATTTGAGATGGAAAATAGAAAAAGGCAATAAATTTCGGCTTATGTTGTGTATGGCCTTGAAAGTAACTCTTGGAGCCTTTTGGGGTAATAGCTCAGCTGCCCATCTCACAGCCCCTAGAAGCAGCCACCAGGGGCAGGGAACAGAAGCCCAGCCTAATTTAGGTAGAAGAGGCACTACCTTGATAGGCTGCTCTGCATGTGACTGGCATCAGGCATGGTTGTTAAGTTCAACTCATTGAGAGAGGCCAGCTGGTATTCCCTCATTCAGCTTTATGAGATTCCCTATTACTCTGTGGGATATTTGGCATTTGGCCAATCCCCTAATAAAGTTGTTTTTTTGGTCTTCATGTGAATCTCTCTGTCAATTCTCCATGGTTGGAGCCAGGGTGAGAGGAGAGATGAGTACATGGCTGCAGTTGTCTGAATCTTGAATTTATTTCAAAAACAAAGAGTTAATCCTTAATCTTTGTTAATCCTGAAAATTAAACCCCATGTTAATCCTTAAAATTAAAAAGTTTTTTGTTTTTTGTTTTTTTTCAAATTGACCCACGTACTCGTCTGGAAACTACTACCATAAAGACCACACAGTACTGTATGATCACTTTACAAATGAGGAATCTAAAGCCTAGAGAGGTTACTTAATTTACCCATGGTCACACATATGAGGACCACGCTGTACTCGTTGCCACAAGCTGTGTTCACCAAACCACTTAGAAGTCCCCAGTTGAGGGGCGCCAGGGCGGCTCAGTCGATTAAGTGTCCGACTTCGGCTCAGGTCATGATCTCATTGTTCGTGGGTTCGATCTCACGGTTTGTGGGTTCGAGCCCCGCATTGGGCTCTGTGCTGACAGCCAGCTCAGAGCCTGGAGCCTGTCTTTGGATTCTGTGTCTCCCTCTCTTTCTGACTCTCTCCTGCTCATGCTGTCTCTCTCTCGCTCTCTCAAAAATAAATAAAACATTAAAGAAATAAAAAAAGAAGAAGAAGAAGAAGTCCCCAGTTGAGATCTAAGGCTCCTGCTGCATTCACCCACTATAATTCGCAGAGACATGAAATTCACTCCAAGATCCAGAATGGTCTGGTGGAAGGTGGGAGAGCCCCCTGGTCCTGTGTTGGCATGGCAGTCATGTCCATGACCTTGGGAGACTGTGATGGAGATGGGAAAATAAGATGAATTCAGCTTCCCTACTTAAAAGCCACAAAACAGTGAAAAAATAACACCTGGTCTCATCTACACCACTGACAGATCAGGGGGACAAATTCAATAATGAAGGTGTGAACACTGGGAAAATCATATTGTTTGATCTGAAAGCAAAAGTAACTGCCAAAATAGATTTGTGTGAGCACACGGAGGACCAGCTACATTTTACAAGTGTGTCTAAGGACTAGATTTCCAAATCAGCCTTTGTATCTCCATCCAGTGCAAATGACCCATTAATGAGATACTTGAACAACCCACAAAACTAATAGGCAACTGACGGAATGGGAAAAGATAGTTGCAAATGACATATCAGATAAAGGGTTAATATCCAGAATCTATAAGGAACTCACCAAACTCCACACCCGAAAAACAAACTACCCAGTGAAGAAATGGGCAGAAGATATGAACAGACACTTCTCCAAAGAGGACATCCAGATGGCCAACAGACACATGAAACGATGCTCAGCATCCCTCCTCATCAGGGAAATACAAATCAAAACCACACTGAGATACCACCTCACGCCAGTCAGAGTGGCTAAAATGAGCAAATCAGAGAACTCTAGATGCTGGCGAGGATGTGGAGAAACGGGCACCCTCCTACACTGTTGGTGGGAATGTAAACTGGTACAGCCCCTCTGGAAAACAGTGTGGAGGTTCCTCAGGAAACTAACAATAGAACTCCCCTATGACCCAGCAATAGCACTGCTAGGAATTTACCCAAGGGATACAGAAATGCTGAGGCATAGGAGCACATGTACCCCAATGTTCATAGCAGCACTCTCCACAATAGCTAAAACATGGAAAGAGCCTAAGTGTCCATCAACAGATGAATGGATCAAGAAGATGTGGTTTATCTATACCATGGAATACTACATGGCAATGAGAAACAATGAAATCTGGCCATGTGTAGCAACATGGATGGACCTTGAGGGTGTTATGCTGAGCGAAATAAGTCAGGCAGAGAAGGACAAATATCATATGTTTGCACATATAGGAGAATTAGGAGGAACTTAACTGAGGAACAAGGGGGAGAAGTAGGGGGGAAATGGTGGGGGAAAGGGAGAGAGGCAAACCATGAGAGACTCTTGAATGCTGACAAAAACTGAGGACTGATGGATGTGGGGGGGGATGGGCATGGAGGAGGGCACTTGTGGGGATAAGCACTGGGTGTTATGTGGAAACTAATTTGACAATAAAATATTTGTTAAAAAAAAAAAGAAAGAAAGAAAAGAAAATACTACTTCCAAAAATAAAGACATTAATTACAAAAAAAAATGAGATACTTGAAAAAATTTTCTTGGTGATTTTTGAGTAGTGAATTGCACTTTCTCTAATGCTTCCAATTAGTGTAACAAAGTGTGCCAGCATCACAGACATTTTCCAAATTTAGATGGAAAACTACCTTTCTTAAGCATTTCCTTTCTGCATTGCTTTCTTAAAGATTTTTATATCTTTTCATGCCATCTTCTAACTCTTAAATAATTTTTAAAACATGCTCTTTAGAGTTCTGACAGTCGAGGTTCAGAAATTCAGGTATCACAAGGGGCACCTGGATGGCTCAGTCGGTTGGGTGACCAACTTCAACTCAGGTAGTGGTCTCATGGCTCGTGAGTTCAAGTCCTGCGTTGTGGTCTCTCTGCTGACAGCTCAGAGCCTGGAACCTGCTTCAGATACTGTATCTCCTTCTTTCTCTACCCCTCCTTCACTTGAGCTCTGTCTCTCAAAAATAAACATTAAACAAAAAATGTTTCAAAAAATTAAAAAAAAAATTCAGTTTTCACTTTAGCTGAGCTAGGGATTGGAAAGATATGAAGACATATAGTATAACTTACAAGGATGAAAATGTCAGGAAAGGAGAGATTTTAAAAGGAGATTATAAATAGAAAGAAAGCAAAACAATCTTTTATAACTTGCTTTACTTGCTCCCAAACATTCTTCCTAAGGTTTAGCCTGAAGTGAGAATCTCTCTCTTTTCTAGTTTGCTTTATGGTTTTTCTTTTTCCTTTTCTTTTTTAAATTATCTATCTATCTATCTAGCAACAAAGAGGTAGATTTGTTTTAATGCTTATTTATTTTTGAGATAGAGAATGCGAGCAGGGGAGGGGCAGAGAGAAAGGGAGACAGAATCCAAACTAGGCTCCTCACTGTCAGCACAAAGCCTGACACAGGGCTCGAACCCACTAACCATGAGATCATGACCAGAGATGATACCAAGAGTTGGACACTCAACCCACTGAGCTACCCAGGTGCTCTTGTTTTATTTTAAAGTAAATTTTACAGGGGCACCTGTGTGGCTCAGTCAGTTAAATGTCTGACTTCAGCTCAGGTCATGATCTTGTGGTCCTTGTGTTTGAGCCCTGCATCCAGCTTGGTGCTGATAGCTTGAAGCCTGGAGCCTGCTTCATATTCTGTGTGTGTCTCTCTCTGCCCCTCCCCTGCTTGCACTCTGTCTCAGTCTCTCTTTCTCAAAAATAAATCAACACTAAAACTTTTAAAAAATATATATAAAGTAAGCTTTGTACCTAATGTGGGACTCGAACTCACGATCCTGAGATCAAAAGTCCCACGCTCTAAGGATGGAGCCAGCCAGGTGCTCTGATAACTATTTTGATGTCAGAATTTAACTCTCAGAGGAATCCTGACTTGAGTGAAAATCTAGTCAGTGACTTCTAAGGAGTGTATGTCTCCTCAGAAGAGAAATATTTAGGTCTATTTGGCCCGCTGTAACAACATATCACAGACTGGGTGGTTTCAAACAATAGAAATTTATTTCTCATGGTCCTTAAGGTGAAAGTCTGAGATCAGGGAGCTGGCATGGATGGGTGAGGGCCCTGTTCCAGATCACGACTTCTTACTGTGTCCTCACATGGAGGAAGGGGTGAGGGAGCTCTGTCAGGCCTCTTTTCTAAGGACACTAATCTCCTTTCAAGAGGGCTCTGCTCTATGACCAGAGCACCTTCCAAAGGCCCCACCCTCTGAATACTATTCATCACATTGGGCATTATGTATCAATATATGAATTTTGGGGGGACATAAACACTTGGCCTATAGCAAGAAGTGTATGTAAAAAACCAGGCAGTGGCCTGCAAATGAAAATATGGTCTGCCCGGGAGAAAAGGTGTCACAGTCACCAAGCAAAACCAACGTGCAAATACATCTTCACATCCATCTCTAGAGCGGCCGCCACCATTCCTTCATTTGTTTGTTGAACGTTTATTGCATGTTTATCACGTGTGTGCAAGGTGGTGTTCCAGCCACTTGGGAAACATCAGTGAACAAAAAGGGGCTGGGGTAGGGGGGAGCAGTAAAAACCTCTGTCTTCTGGAAGCTCCCATCCCAGTGAGGTGGACACCAAGCATAGCAAGTAAGTCAGCGGTCCCATGAGGGAAGGGGGCAGCCAGTCCAGGGACAGGGTGGGGAGTGGGCCTGTGTGCCCCTGGTCTGGCAGTCCCTTCTGGGGCAAAGCAGGAAGTGTGAGCTCAACCCTTTGCCTTTTCCATCTCTTTCCTTTCCTCTTTTTACCTCGGATCCTCAACATTTTCCCTTGTATTTCTGCTTTTCTAGGTTTCTGGGTGTCCATTCTAACATTGCATGCTTTTCCTGCTGCACTTTCTTGTATTTGTATCTCACTCCTTGGTCTGTTTTAATGTCTTTATTATTATTTTTCCTATCACCTATGCCCCTGTCTCATTCTCTTCCTTTTGCCTTTGACTTTCTTCTTCCCCTCTTTTCTCTTCCCTCTTTCTAACCTATCCCACTGGAAAGAAGGAAAATGCCATGCTGAAGACCTGAGTATGCCCTTGGAGTGAGAGGGGAAGATGTAGGAATCATCTGTGAGGCCAAATGTGCCAGAGGGCTTTACCAGGAAAAGCAAGCCATGGGACGCCTGACTGGCTCAGTCAGTACAGTGTGTGACTTTGGATCTCCGGGTTGTGAGTTTGAGCCCTCTGTTCTGTGCAGAGGTTACTCAAAAAAATTACTGAAAAATAAAATCTTTAAAAAAATTAGAAAAGCAAGCCTTCTTGTCTAGCTTGTTTTCAAGATAGTGTGAAATATAGTCTAATTTTTAAAGTATATATTTTTTCTTAGATACTTTCTTTAATCCAAAGCAAAGCAAAAAGGCCATGGTAGTTTATTCTGCTATAAAACAGTTTATTCTGCGGTAAGACAGGCTTTGAATCCAGATAAGGAAACAAATAGTACACATCCACCTTCTCTTTAACGGAGTCCGAAATTCTATTCTCTGCACGCTAGATGGCAGTAGAGTTAAAGAAAAAACGGTCCAAAGCGCTGTGGTGGAATTTCCCCCACTACACTGGGATGAGGATGGAGCCAGAGTACTATCTGCATAGAGAAAGTTAAATTACAGCCCAGGTGTGATGTGACACTCTAGCATGTCACATGCCCCTTTCGGTAAAATGGATTTGGGGCAGAATGTCTCTCTCTCCATGTTGTGTCTTCACAGGGTAGGTAAAGCATTCGAGATCTATTAAATCTAGCTCCCAATAAACATGTAACTTTTGGATGGTAAGGTAAAACTTTTAATTTGAACTTGTCTTCAAATATAGCTTCTGGGTTTGTAAATATGTACTTCTTGCATCTTTTTCCTGCCACCCAAGATCAGTTAGGTCTCAGAGGATGTTTAAAGTGAAAATTGGAAAGCCTCAGGAAGTCAGCTCTTTTGTGGTTCTCAAATGGTTTAGTAAGAAATTTAAGAGTCATGTGGTCAAGAGTCTCAACATAACAGTAAAAATAATATATTGGGGGGCAATAAAACAAATGTGTTAAACTGTTGGTAGTTGGTGAAGCTCGGTGGAAGGAATATGGTGGTCATTATAACTTGTCCACAGTTTTACAATTTTTCAAAATAAATAACAGAAAAAGACAAAACAAAATGTGTGGCTTAACTCACACACTTAATAGATGTGTAGGAAGAATTACAATGTAGCATAATCAAAACTATAGCAAATATACCAAGCATGAAAACCTGAGAAGTCTGAGAAAAGATCTATATCTTAATGGCAAATGAAAGCCAAGTCTCAAGTATTCATTCATGGGCCCCAGACTGTCACTCACTCATCTGATCATCTGATCAACATATATTTATTGAATAGTTACTAAGTGTATAAAACAGGGGTAACAACAGTGAATATTGCCAGGCAGACTCCTTGCCCTCTTGAAGTTTACATCCAACTGGAGAGGTGGACAAATGCAGATAAACATACTCAAGGCTGAGTGACGGTGTGCAGTAGGAAGTTAGGATAGAGAGTGACAAGGCGTGGTTACTTTATTTTTTCATGTTTATTTATTTATTTTCGGAGAGAGAGAGGGTTGTGGGATTGAACCCCTCATTGGGCTCCATACTGGGTGTGGAGTCTGCTTGAGATTCTCTCTCTCTTCTTCTGCCTCTCCCCCCCACTTGCTCTCTCTCTCTCTAAAATAAAAATCACATTAAGAAATTCTTATTTGTGTGAGTGAAGAATTGGAAATAAATTAAATGTTCAATAATTGGGAAATAATTAAGACATTTAAAAAACTTGTTCAATAGGATATTATGAGTCCATTAATATGATTAGCACATGTGAAACTGCAAATGAAAAAAAGGAAAAAATATGAAATGAAATGGCAAGCTACAAAACTTTATATGGGGTAGAATATCATTATCATTGTGAAAAATACACACTCCACACACTCTAGGAATTAAAAATAGAAGGAACTTGGAGCACCTGGGTGGCTCGGTCGGTTAAGCCTTCGACTTTGGCTCAAGTCATGATCTCATGGTTTGTGGGTTCGAGCCCCACATCAGGCTGTGTGCTGACTGCCAGCTCGGAGCTTGGAGCCTGTTTCAGATTCTGTATCTCCCTCTCTCCCTGACCCTCCCCTGCTCACGCTGTCTCTCTCTCTCTCCCTCAGAAATAAATAAAACATTTTAAAAAATAAAATAAAAGGAACTTGATCAAGATGTTGATGGTGTTAATAATCTTGAGGTGCTTGTATTATGGGTGATATTTATTTTCATTGTATTTTTATGTATTTGCTTTTCCCCAACTTTTTACTATGAAAATCTTCAAACAAAAAGAACATTTTAAAGACCAATACAATGAACATCCATGTTCTCTCTACTAAGATTCAACAACTGTTAATCTTTTCCTATATTTGCCCTTCTATCTATCTACCTACCTACCTACCTACCTACCTATCCTCTATCATTTATGTATCTATCTGTTATATTAACTGTTCCCATACTGTGGTTATCTGACTCAAACTATGGTGAACCAAATCTGACTCATCATATGTCTTTGTACAGCCCTGAGTTAAGGGTTTTTATGCTTTTGGTAGCAACATTTTAGCTCGTTATAGAGTTATCTATAAAATATCCTTGATTTTTGTCTTCTGGTCTGCAAAGCTGAAAGCATTTACTATATGGCTCTCTACAGAAAAAGCCGATCAACTCTGGATCTACACACACACACACACACACACACACACACACACACAGATACCATTGCTGAACCAAGTTACAGACATTATAACATTTCTCCCTCGAATATTTATTATGAGTCTCCTAAAAATAAAGAACTATTCCTACTTCACTATAATACAATATTGTCACACCAAAGAAAATGAATATTTATTTTATTATATCATAAAATACCCATCCACATGTTAATTTATGTGCCAATTTTACAAAATGAAAACGTATAACTTTAAAACAATAAAAAAATTTGAAACCAAATTTTTATACTCATCAGTTTTAATTCTACAAGGGATTTAGGAAAACTACTCTAATGCAGCCACCCTATTGGGCATTTCAGGTTGAGATGCAAAGTGTTTACAAGTCAAACAGCTCATAGTCTGCAAAGCATTTAGTGTTGTTGGTGCTGTTATTATTTGCTCTAGGTATAGATGGAAAAGGTAAAATTCTCTCTGATCTTTTCCTTGTATTTGAAAATATAGTTGCATGGTTGGTAAATGGGAGTTTGTTGTATTATTTCTCCTACTATTTTTGTGTGTGGTTGAAGATATTCATAATAAAAAATATATGTATGTATAGATCACTATACCAATAGACCTGACTCCTGACCTACACTAAGGCAAAGTTGCATTTAAACTGTGTCAGACCCCTGTGTGTGTATGAACCTCTTATTTTAGTATAAGAAACATGGTAGTTATGTCAAACAAAACATAGGAAGATTGGCTTAAAAATTTGAATGGATTTGAGAAAAGGCTACTTTGTCCTTTGGGAGTCTTATTTTTGTAAACATTTCATTTTTTGTGGGATGTGAATCATATGTTGGAATCACCTGATTTAGCTGTGGTATAACTAAGTCTGGAGGGCTTAAGGAAGACTCTGTTTTTAAAATTCCCCACCACCAATCATGATTATGGTTACATGAGATTCGTGTCTTGAAAAAAAGAGATCTGTGTCCCAAAGCTCTGGAATTATTTATACCATGTACTTTGTAAGCTCATCTTTGTTCTGTTTGAGCCATAATGTTATGTCTGCTTTTACCACAATCATATGGATAAGGAACTGGCAGGTCAGGCCCTTTCCCATCATGCCACAGTGTAGAATCTGCTCTATAAAGTCAGTAGAAAGAGCAAACAAATTCCTCCTCCTTGCTTTACAAAGAGCTCAGAGATAAAAATTCTGGCGTATTTTTCTTTAAAAGTGGAGCTAATCATTCTGTTAGTAAGAAAACTAATAATAAAAATTTGGGAGAGTTATAGAGCGAGTTCTTGAAAACTTTTGTGGTTAAAAAATGTGGTACTGGGGCGCCTGGATGGCTCAGTCCGTTGAAGATCCGACTCTTGATTTTGGCTCAGGTCATGATCTCAGGGTCGTGAAATCGAGCCCTGTGTGGGCTCCACACCCAGCTTAAGATTCTCTCCCTCTTTCTCTGCTCCTCCCTTGCTCATTCTCTCCACCCCTTCAGAAAGAGTTGTACCATTATATTTTTCTGGACATAAAACATATAGCTTATTAATGTGCTCAGTGAGATACAGAGGGAAAAAGCTAATAACTATGGAGTGTGAAATTCAGGGCAGTCAGAAATACTTGAATTTGTATAATAAATATTCATTCTTTGGGAAAGAAATTGTCACAGAACATTTTCTTCCTATTGAGAAATGTACATTTATTATCCCTTCCTTTTGTGTGTCTTCTTATTATACAATAATTCATTTTCTGCTTACTACATAATCTGACACTTCTTTACTATATCAAAAGAAAATTTTCTCTATATATCATTTTGATTTTTCATGTGGATTCATGAATAAGCTAATGCCATTTCTCCAACAAACGTCTTCTTTCCTTCATTTTCCCCCAAACATTTATTTACCACCTACTATAGTTAATTATTATTTACAGTAGCTATGTTCTACAAAGTCACCAAGAACACTGAATTAGTAGTACCAAACCATTGCTCCTAGGGGAAAATACAGGGTTAGGTTGCTACCAATCTCTGGTCACAATGTTTTGGTAAACCAATCAATATGTAACTTGTTTACATATGTTTTTCTTTAAAGATACCTTGTTCAATATATATTGTTGACTTATTAACATTGAACTCACAGCCAACAGCTAATAACTCATGCCTGAAACAAGCTTATCTAAGATACATATTTTCTCTGGAAGGCACATCCCAGCCTTCTTATGCTTAGGAATACTGGACAGCACTTCGGCACAGTGCTTGTGGGTCATTTTAAACAGGGAAAACACCAACAAAAAATACAAAATTGTAAAAAAAAAAAAAAAAGTGGCACTAAAAACAAAGTGACCATGAGAAGGGCATATGCTTATAGTCTGAGAGCTGAAACAGGAAGGCGGAGCACTATGTGTGGGTGGGGCCCTCCAGGTTTTCATCTTGTGCACATGGGCATATTCACAAAAGTGCTCCTAATATTGATTTTTGGATGACAAATAAAGTAGCAAATTCTCAAATATGGAATCCATTTATAATGAGGACTGTCATTTGTAGTTACTCTGCCAAATTCTGGGGACTCAAAAATGAGTGTGAACTTTATTCTTAGGCTTAAGTGGCTCAAAACCCATCACATGGGATGGATGTGAAGATAACTATGACATGGAGTAATAAATAGGGTATTTGAACTATAAGCGAGATGTTACAAGTTTTAAGGACAAAGCCCTGACTCTGTTAGGCCCCACTGTGAAATAGTGAGAAGATGAATCAACTCTGAAGTCAGGCTTGAACACCAATTCTGGCTTTGTCCTGAAACAGCTGTGTGACTGTTTACAAGTCCTTGAAAACTTTGAGCCTCTGTCTACTTATTGAAGAAATAAAGATGGTAACACCTAGCTTCCATAACTACTGTGAGGAAAGTATATCACTGTGCTTGAAAAAAACAGTAGGTACTCAATTAAGTACTTAGGGTGGGTGCCAGAAGTGTTAGCTTAAGGAGGTGCCATGTGAGCTGTACCTTGAAGCATGAGAAAGGGGTTGACAGGTGCACCGATGAGAGAGGGTAGTGTCAGGCTTCTAAGCCCCTTGTGGTTTTGCACTTTGTGTGTCCCCATCTAGTCAAGTATGGTGCTGGGGACATAATAGTTACTCAGTTAATAAATGTCAGGTTGGTTCTTTGGCTGAGTGAGTGAAAGGTGAGAGATCCCTCTTTGATCTCTTTGGGGTCTGCTTCTTTACTAAGCCATCTATTTTCATAACAACACATATTTTTGGCAACTTTATGTTACTCTCTGGAGGTTTAGTCTATCGTAACTGAAGAACAGAAGGTATATGCTTGAGTTAGGAGTTGTATACTTCCAAGTGATTAAGAATGTGGCCAGACATGTGTAGCAACATGGATGGACCTTGAGGGTGTTATGGTGAGCAAAATAAGTCAGGCAGAGAAGGACAAATATCACATGTTTGCACATATAAGAGGATTAGGAGGAACTTAACTGAGGAACAAGGGGGAGAAGAAGGGGGGAAATGGTGGGGGAAAGGGAGAGAGGCAAACCATGAGAGACTCTTGAATGCTGAAAAAAACTGAGGACTGATGGATGTGAGGGGGAGGGGGGTGAGCATGGAGGAGGACACTTGTGGGGATGAGCACTGGGTGTTATGTGGAAACTAATTTGACAATAAACTATTTGTAAAAAAAAATAATAAAAAATAAAAAAATAAAAAAATTCCTCAGGGGAAAAAAAAAAACAAAAAACAAGAAACAAAAATCAAAAAACAAAAAACAAACAAACAAAAAAAGAATGTGGCCAGAAAATGAAAGACAGGAAGGAAAAAGAAGAAAATGCATGCGTGTGTGTGAGAGTGTAGGTGGGTGGGTGTGGGAAAGAGAGAGGGAAGAGGGTGACATGCAACAATATGGATTAATCTCAGCAATGTGACATTAAGTGAAATAATAATTCTCCCAAAACATATGTAAGCATACAGTGTGGTGACACCAGGCAGTAATATAACCAAGGGATCAAAGCAAATATCACCAACACAGGGCCTCTGGCTGTGGTTTACTGAGAAAGACATGAAACACAGCATCACTTCTGTGGCATCACTGCCAAAAATGAATAACATGAATGCAATCGAAAGGAAACATTAGGAGAACCCAAACTAAGGGACCTTAATAGGATCCCGGATGACCGGTAATGTCATGAAGAGCAAAGAAAATCAGAAGAAAATTTCAGGTTCGAGAGGACTGAAGAGACACAATAACTGAGCACAAGATGTGATTCTGGACCCGATTCCATATTGAAAAAACTGCTGTGTGCTATTATTGGGACAATGGACAAAATTTCAAAATGGACTATTGATAAAAAAACGGATTAATGGTAAGATGTAAGTGTATGAGTATGATATTAATGTTTACTTTCGTCATTTGTGGTTATATAAGAGAATTTCCTTGTTCTTAAGAAATACACATGGACATATTAAGGATATAATGAGTCAAGCTATATGAAATCTTTCAAATGATTTGGAGAATAGTAACTGTCTATATATATTATATATACATATAATTTTTTTGAGAGAAAAAAGGCACAGGCAAGCAAGGGGCAGAGTGAGAGAGCAAATCCCACAAGGGGCTGAGAGAGAGAGAGAGAGAATGAGAGAGAGAGAAGTAAGGCTCACCTGAAGGGGCACTCATGTTTTACCTGAAATGGGGCTCGTGTTCACCCAAAGCGGGGCACGAACTCACCCGATGGGGAGCTCAAACTCACCAACTGTGAGATCGTGATCTGAGCCAAAGTCAGATGCTTAATGACTGAGTCCCCCAGGAGCCCCAACTCTCTGTCTATATATCTATATCTATATAAACTATAAACTATATATCAGTAAGGCTATATGAAATTTCTGTGTACTATCCTTGACATTTCTGTAAGTTTGAATTTATTTCAAGATAAAAAAATCTATAAAATAAAACTAAGAAAGAGCATGAATCTTTTCATAAACCAAAAAAACTAGAGTAAAAAATTTATTAGGGGGAGAGAGAGCACAAGCGGGGGAGAGGGGCAGAGGCAGAGAGAGAGAATCTTAAGCAGGCTCCATGTTTAGCATGGAGCCAGACTCTGGGCTTGATCCTATGACCCTGGGATCATGACCTGAACCAAAATTAAGAGTTGGACACTCAACCATCTGAGCCACCCAGGCTCCCCTAGAGTAAGAATTTGACACTAACACATTAATACAACTTATTAGTATAAAAAGAAAAGGAGGAATGATGCCCAAGATTCAGCATGGTAGCTACTCTGGTGAGGAGCCGGGGGTGGGGGGGTTAGTGGGCTACAAAATGGTTGTCTGTAGGATTATTGTTGTGATCCCTCTTTTTATTTAAATGATTAGTAGATTCATTGGTGCTTATTACATAAAAACAAGTAGTTAGAAAAAACATAAACCAAACAAAAGAACCTGCTGAACATATCATGAGATACACAATATGATTAATTTTTTTGTTTTCATTTGGGACCAATTAAAAAGTAAAAGAAAGTCAAGAAGGGGGAGAAGAGGGAGGAGGGCAGAAGGGAAGAGAGAAAATTGAGAAATCAAGGAGCAGGGAAAGAAATGGACATCAGGTCTTTTGAAGGAAAAGAAAACAATAAAACAACTCAGGAGAAAATAATCTGAAGAAGTGAGTGAAGAAAGACTGAGCATATTCCCAAGAGAAAAGAATGGATTGGAAGAAGCTGAAAGGATGAGAAATGGGAATGCTGAGGCAGAAGAAAAGCCTAAATGGTATTTCTGAGCCACAAAAGGGACACTGTGTCTCCACAGATGAGTGTCAGCCAAAGGGCTGGATTCCAGGAAAGGGTGATGTGGTTAAACAACACACCAAGGTTTGATCTAACGGAAGGCTGACACTCAGCCATCTGGGCTTTTCCAAAAACTCAGAATGTTGTGGTCACTTCTGGCTTCTTCAATACTCCAGGCTATTAATTAGGAAGAACCACTAGATTAACCCGTGGCCATAATCACCTATGATGAGAGCTTATGCCCAGATACTTGTGGGTAGTTGAGGGCATTCCTCTGGGACCTGCCATCTTGTTTTAGCCCTTCTGGTGCCCAGTGCGGGAATAGTGCATGCTGGGAGCATGCCAGGGAAACTGGGCTCATGCAAAGTGCAATAGCATTTATTAAGGACACTGGTCACTCTTAATAGCTGTCCTGAAGCCTCCGGGTGCTCAGTGATGGCTGATCAATAAATGATTGGCCTTGTCAGCATTAAAATTACTATAATACTTTGGAAATTTTCGAGCAGTCTCAAAGTTTCAGTCCTTCCTCTATTTTGCTCTATGGCCTTTAGAAACAAAACCACCCAAAGAAAATGCCTTTTCTGGGCTTGGGAGGAGGATTCCCAGATGCCAGGTGATTCAGTCTGCACTGATGAAGGGGGAAAAACAAGACTTTCTGTGATCTGGTTCCTGCTTTTCTTGACTTTTCTGTACCTCACTTTGGGTCTCATTGTGCTGAGCTCAGTACAGCTCCCTGAACAAATAATGCTTTCCCATTATCATTCTCACCTTGGAATATCCTATTTCCCTATTTCCCTCAATCTGGGGAATAATTCTCATGTAAAAAAAAAAAGTTAAATAAACACTCTATTCTGATGGTACTTCTTCCATAAAACTTTTCCTGATATCCTGTACTCCTGCCCCATCTCACATACACACAGTGTTTCTTGTCCCTTGGGATTCCCTCTTGTGCATTTTGGATGCCTTTCAGAGCCCCCAGAGCACTTTATGGCATTGATTTGTTTACATGATTTTCTTCTACTTCTATCCTTTGTGGGCAGAGATTTAAACCAGTGTTCAATGAATGCTGAGCAGCTCAATGAATGAATGAATGATAAGGGCTTGTCACAGGTCACATGGGTGCTCTACGCGTCTTACCTCATCTAAGCCTCATGCAGCCCTTAAAGGTGGTTACTATTATTAATCTTGTCCTAACAGATGAGGAAACCGAGGCTTACAGTGGTTAAGTCATTCACTTAAGATCATATCATTAAATCATAGAAGTTGGATTTAAACCTAGCTAGTCTGATTGTAGAATTCACTGTACAGAGCTGCCTCCTGAATAATCAGGAGTCGTAGGTCATACCAGGTACTAAGCATTTCTTCCCACCATGGATGTGATTATCTCTAGGCTCAGTGTAATCACAAGACAATGTCTAATTGCAATGAGTATTCACAACGTGTAAGGCATGGGCTATGCCTCAAGGAGTTGACCCATTTGAAAAACTTCAACTAATATTTGGAGCAATTTGTGAACAAGGGAGTGTCATGTGCACTCATCTACATAAATATTTTTTGGCATCTCTCTGTACAAGGCCTACTATTATAGATTGTGTGGGAATACAACTATACCATCCTAATTTCCCAGAATGGGATGTTAAAAATGACAGCTTTATTGAAATACAGTTCATATACTATAAACTTCACCCTTTTAAAGTCTACAATTTAGTGGTTTTTAAGCACATTTACAGAGTTGTACACCATTACCATTATATAATTTTAGAACATTTTCATCACTCCAACAGGAAACCCTGTACTCATTAGCAGCCATTTTCTATTCCCCTCTGACAAGTGCCTGAGTCCCTCATAACCACTAATCTACTTTCTGTCCCTATAGATTTACCTATTAGCAAAATTGATTTTATTTATTTATTTTTAAAGTTTTTATTTCTTTACTTTTTATTTTATTTATTTATTTTTTTCTTTCATAGTTTATTGTCAAGTTGGTTTCTATATAACAGCCAGTGCTCATCCCAACAAGTGCCCTCCTCCATGCCCATCACTCCCTTCCCCTCTCCCCCACCCCCATCAGCCTTCAGTTTGTTCTCAGTATTCAAGAGTCTCTCATGGTTTAGTTTTTATTTATTTATTTAGAGAGAGAAAGAGAGAGAGAGAGATCACTAACAGGGGAGGGGCTGAGAAGGAGAATCCCAAGCAGGCTCTGCTGTCAGCACAGAGCCAGAAGTGGGGCTTGAACTCATAAACTGCAAGATCATGACCTGAGCTGAAATCAAGAATCAGAAGCTTAACTGGCTGAACCACCCAAGCAACCTATTAATTTCATTTCTATGCAATCTATTCCATTTGCAGAATGCACAAGCTGATAATCCTGAAACTCATATGGAAATACAAAGGACTCCAAACAGCCAAAATAATCTTGAAAAAGAACAAAGTTGGAACTTTGTCAGTTTCTGCAAATAGAAAAGATTTCATGGGAATGTCATCATACAATATGTGACCTATCATGTCTGGATTCTTTCACTTAGCATAGTGTTTTCGAGATTCATCCATGTTGTAGCATATATCAATATTTCATTTCTTTTTATGGCCCCAAACACTCCATTGTGTTGGTATACCTACCACATGTTGCTGATTCATTTATCTGTTGATGGATTTTTGTATTGTTTCTATTCTTTGGCTATTATAAATAATGTTGCTATAAAACCTTCATGTACAAGTTTTTGTGCAGACATATGTTTTGATTTCTCTTAAGTACATCCCTATGAATAGAATTACTAGGTCACACGGCAACTCCATGTTTAGCTTTTTGAGGAACTGCTTTTGCAAAGGGACTGTACCATGTTACTTACCCACCAGCAATGCATGAACATCCCAATTTCTCCACATCCTTGTTAACACTTGTTATCTATCTTTCTGATTATGGCCATTCTAGTGTGCGGGAGGCGGTATCTCTTTGTGGTTTCAATTTGTATCTCCCCATTGCCTAATGATGTTGACATCTTTTCGTGTGCTTGTTGGCCATTCATATATCTCCTTTGGGGCAATGTCTGTTCAAGTCCTTTGCCTATTTTTAACTTGGGTTGTTTGTCTTTTTATTGTTGATTTGCAGGAGTTCATTTTTTCCTTATTCTAGACTTTTATCTCATATATGATTTGCACATGTTTTATCCCATTACGTACGTTGTCTTTTCACTTTCTTGATAATATCCTTCAAGCACAAAAGATTTGAATTTTGATGAAGTCCAATTTATACATTTTTTCTTTTGTTATTCGTGTTCTTGGTGTCATATCTAAGAATCTGTTGTTGCTAAATATGAAGCCAACAAGTTACTCTTAGGTTTTCTTCTAAGAGTTTTATGGTTTTAGCTCTCTAGGTCATTGATCCATTTTTAGTTGATTTTTGTATATTGTGTGGTAGGTGACCAATTTTATTCTTTTGCATATGGATATACAGATGTCCAGGATGCTAAAGGGTCCATTCTTTCTCCAATGGATGGTCTTGGCACTCTTGTCAAAAATCAATTGGCTGTAGAGATATAGGTTTATTTCTGTTTTTAAAAAAATGTTTACTGGGGCACCTGGATGGTTCAGTTGGTTAAGTGTCCAACTTTGGCTCAGGCCATGATCTCATTACAGCTTGTGGGTTCGATCCCCACATCGGGCTCTGTGCTGACAGCTCAGAGCCTGGAACTGCTTCAAATTCTGTGTCCCCCTCTCTCTTTGCCCCCCCCCAAAAATAAATAAATGTGAAAAATATTAAAGAGAAAGAGTGCATGAGCAGGGGAGAGGCAGAGAGAGAAAGAGCAGGACAGAGGATCTGAAGTGGGCTTTACTCTGAGAGCAGAGAATCTGATATGGGGCTTGAACTCACAAGCCATGAGATCATGACCAAACTCATGAGCTGTGAGGTCATGACCTGAGCTGAAGTTGGATGCTTAACTGACTGAGCCATGCAGGTACCCCTCATTTTTAAAAAATTATATGATCTAAAGCACTACAAGTGGAAGCATAATTTAACACAGCTTTAAGATTCTTTCAGTTTTTTAAATGATGCCTTGTAGTTTTCATTGTATAATTCTTACACTTAAATTAATTCTTAAGTATTTTATCTTTTTGATGTTATTATAAATGGATTTTTTAAAATTTCATATTTGTATTGTTCATAGATAGTGTAGAGAAGTACATTTGATTTTTTTCATATTGATCTTCTATTCTGCAAACCTGCTGACTCATTTATTATTTCAATAAAATTTTTAAATGATTATTTGGTATTTTTACATACAAGATTATGTCACTTGTGAATAGAGATAGGTTTACTTCCTTCACAGTCTGGATGCCTTTATTTCTTTTTCTTGATTAATCTTTCTGGCTGGAACCTCCAGTACAATGACTAGACATGATTAGAACAGACATTGTCTGTTCTTGGTCATGATCATAGGGGTAAATATTTAGTCTTTCTTCATTAAGTATGATGTTAGCTATGTGATTTTAGAAAATAGCCTTCATTAGATTGATGAGGACATTCCCTTTTATTCCTAGATTTTTGGTGCTGTTGTTGGATGGAGTGTTCTATCAATGTTTGTTAAGTCTAGTTGGTTTATAGTGTTTTTCAAGTCTTTTATTTCTTTTGTGATCTTCTGCTTAATTGTTCTATCCATTATTGAAAATGGGTTATTGAAATCTATAATTATTATTACTGAATTATGTATTTCCTCAATTCTGTAAATGTTTGCTTGATGTATTTTGGGGATCTCTTATTAGATGTATATATGTTTATAATTGTTAAGTCTTTCTGATAGGTTGATCCTTTTATCATCATAAAATCTTTGTCTTGAAGTCAATTTTATCTGACGTTAATATAGGACTCCAACTCTTTTGGTTACTATTTGCATGGTATATATTTTCCATCTTTTTAACTTTTAACCTATTCATCTGTTTGAATTTAAAATATATGTCATGTAGACATAGAATTGGATCATTTAAAACCTCTATTCTGCCTGAGATGCCTTGGTAGCTTAGTTAGTTAAGCATCTGACTTTGGCTCAGATCATGATCTCAGGGTTCATGAGTTCAAGTCCTGCATTGGGCTCTCTGCTGTCAGTGCAAAGCTCACTTAGGCTCTTCTGTCTCCCTCTCTCTCTGCCCCTCTCCTATGTTCTCTCTCTCTCTCAAAAATAAACATTAAAAAAATCTATTCTGCCCAATATTTGCATTTTTATTGGAACATTTAATCCATTTGCATTTAATATAATTACTGATATGATAGGATTTATGTCTATCATTTTATTATTTGCCTTTTACATGTCTTACATTCTTTTTGTTCTTCTATTTCTCCCTTCCTGTCTTCTTTTGCATTAAGTAATATCATTTAAATTCTCTTAATCTTGTTTCAATACCATATTTTTTGTTATTTTTTTAGAAGTTGCCCTGGGGATTACAATTAACTTCTTAATATAAGACAATCTAGTTAGGATTAGTAACTAATTCAATTTCTGTAGTACATAAAACTTTGCTGATAGACTGTATTAATAATATTCTTTTCAAGAAAGGAGAATTGTTAAAAATGATTTATTTTTATACCTCTTTAGGACTTCTTATATAATTCTATATCAGGTTATGTGTTTCTTGCTTCAAAGAAGTTTTAATTTAGTTGAGGAAAAATGCAGACATATGTGAACAGTCAGATGGCAGTGAAATATTTAAATGCTAATTCAAGGCAATAACACATGAGAAATACATGTATAGATAGGAAATATGTAGTGGTTTAATGATAGAATGTTTCATAAAATCAGAGTTGGTGTGAGACCCATGGCCCAAATTGATCAGAGAAGACTTCATGGAGTTGGAATTTAACCTAGTATTTGTGGACACATATAAACTCATTGAGATGCAGGGACAAAGAATGGGAGCCCACTCACTAAGCTGCCTTCTGTCTTTTCAGTGAAATGAGGTGAGACCGTCTGTTCACTACTATATCCATAGCCCCTAGGACATTGCCTGACAGATTGTAGATGCTTGGTAAATATTTATCAGATGACCTAATGAGCAAATTTGGTTGAATAAATAGGTTTAGGCTAAAATTCGGACCTTGGGAAGAAAGAAAGTACATTGTGGAATGTCAACTTCAGATTACTTGCTTGATCATCAATGAGGAGGGGATAGCCCCATTAATCCATCTGAGTAACAATTGGCTCGTGTAAGGGGTGTCCACTTGCTGGTATCAATCACTGCCATTATTCCTATTAGTTTTCAAGAACCAAAGAATACCCTAGGGTTTTCACCTACAGTTAACTGTATACATTTATACTCTTTTCTGGAAGTTCGGAAGACATAGGATATAAGGTCACCAAGTGTGCTTGCATGTTTCAGTGATGGAAGAATGGGGAGGCAAAGGTTCTGCATGTATTGAGAGGAGAGAGAATAGGAAATGCTTGGAAACCTTGCTTCAAAACATCTAAAACATCTTTATTATTATTTTCCTTTCTTAAATTTCCTCTCTAGTCCTTCACTCTCCAGGGCAGAGTTAAGAAAATCATCAGAAAATGTCAATAGTTTCAGTCAATATCAGCAAAAATAAATGAATAGAATTTGTTTTTAAGGGTTTAAACATGTTTCTTTTAACTCTTTAATGTGATGTTTGTTAAAGGCTCTGTAAATCTTTGGTTAAGTTTTAAGAAACTTGCACGGTCCATTTCTTGGTTTTTGGAGAGAGGAATCCAGCTAAAAGGCTGAGTTGTGAAGTTAAACTCATATTTAACTGCAGGGGCATAGCCAGTAGAGGGGGCATCATACCTACCTTTCCACTTCTGGGATGGAAAATAAGTGCATAGACAGGATACGGCTCAAATAGTCCAGATAACCAAGACTTCATTTTATCTAGAGAAAAAGAAGTCTGGGACTATAATTTTGGTTTTTGGCAATCATAACTTTATGTTAAGGAATTAGAGTTCTAGAATTGCTTTATTACCATTGGCAAATGTTGATGAGGGTGCTGCATAAAGAATGTTCTTCTGTTTCGTTTCCCAGGCAAAAAGTCGTTCGAGATGTTTTTGGTACCAACTCCACAAAAAACTGGCTTGAATAAACTCATCAACTGGATTAGATTCTGGGTATCCAGGGTGGCTTGCGCAATGGGCTGAGCATTTTTTCTAATCCTTGGAACCTTTGATGTGGCTGCAGAGGGGGAGCTAGGATGCATTCTCCCTCCCTGATTCATCGGCTCGCATTCCAGGAGTCTCCAGTGTCTGTCCGGCACTATCTCCACAGCTGACTTAGCAGAGATAGAATCCATTCTGTTCTCTCCTACCTGACCAGACTCACTCCTACAGCGTGATTCTTCTTTAGCAATGGGGGGCAGTGGGCAGCACTCCTCCTCGCCACCCCACCCTCTTCTGCTACTGTTGTTTTTGTGGGACATTTTGCTCATCCTCTCTTCATTGGATTCTCCTTGTGTTTGCAGTTAACCATTCAGATAGGCTTAAGTGGAAGTGGGCTTCTTTGCCTTTGATTACTTTTTGGCATTGAAGTGAATGCTTCAGCAATATTATCAGTCCATTTTGTTTAGCATTTCTTTTGGATACAATTCCTTTGACAACCACTTCTGGTCTAGTGATATCTCTTGTATTTCTTGAGTAGGTGTTTAAATCTCTCCTTTTCATTTAGCCTTTTTTTTTGTTTTTTTTTATGTTTTCTTCCCATCTAGAATGTGAATTAACACCCATGGGTGAAAACAAGCTCTTTTGACCTAGGATCACGGTCTTCTATGTAAGAGTTAAGGACTTTTTCATTTGGCTAAAGTGTTTTTGAGAAAAAAAAATTATAGAAATTCAGTATAAATCAGTAATTCTGCCTTCCACTTTTTGAAACAAACAGAAAGAGCTTTGTGTTATTTGGAATTCAATTTATTTCCTCCTTTCCTCTGATAGGTTTTAGTCAATGTTCAATTCCAATAATACGTTAATACTTTTAGGGTCAATCTGGGTTAAACAGTAAATAAGCTCTGTTTTGTTCTTGTTCTCTTTGACTCTTTTTACTGTCTCCTTTAGTCTGTTGCTGCTTTGTTTTTTCTAATAGGCCAGAATCTGCCCTACGTTTGCTACATGTCAGAAATACCTGGAGGGCGAATTCTCGTCCAATGCTCAGGTAATCACTAATCACATGACCTACTTTGTGAGATAGACAAACTGTTGGCCATTCTTAAAAGAAAGTTACAGAAACAAAATCATTTCCAATGTCTTTGACCACAGTATTCAGAAAATATCTTAAATATAAGAAATTGGGAAAGGCAGCTTTGTCCTTTAAAATGAACTAAGCGGGTGCTTGGGTGGCTCAGTTGGTTAAGTGGCTGACTCTTGACTTCAGCTCAGGTCATGATCTCTGGGTTCAAGATCATGCCTTGATCTGCACTGACAGTGCGTAGCCTGCTTGGGATTCTCTCTCTCTCCCGCTCTTTATGGCCTTCCCCCACTCATGCTTTGTCTTTCTCTCTCTCTTTCTCAAAATAAATAAATAAACTTTAATATTTTTTTTTTATTTCTAGGAAAGAGAGAGAGATAGAGACAGTGTGAGCAGGGGAGGGTCAGAGAGAGAGGGAGTCACAGACTGAAACAGGCTCCAGGCTCTGAGCTGGCAGTCAGCACAGAGCCCGATTCGGGGCTCGAACCCATGAACCGTGAGATCATGACCTAAGCGAAAGTCGGACGCTTAGCTGACTAAGCCACCCAGGCGCCCCTGTGTATTTGTTTTTAACAAACATGGGTTTTAAGTCATAGGTTTTAGCTAATGTAAGGTAGATAGCCTTATAAATAATTGGGTTAGGAAAGTATATAAATTGAGTCTGTGTTCTTTTTGGAAATATGTNCAGAGAGAGAGGGAGTCACAGACTGAAACAGGCTCCAGGCTCTGAGCTGGCAGTCAGCACAGAGCCCGACGTGGGGCTCGAACCCACGAACCGCGAGATCATGACCTAAGTGAAAGTCGGATGCTTAGCAGACTAAGCCACCCAAGCGCCCCTAAACTTTAAAAAATAAATAGAAAAGACAAAGCTTTTGCATCTGCCTTACTCTTGTTTTGTAATTGGTTTAGAGGTAAGAAAGGAACTGGCGCTTCTGAAATCCCTGATGCCAAGATGAGATGAGAAAGGTTGAGTTTTGAGGGTTTGGAGCAGTAGAGTAGGTTTGGTGTTTGGTTGTTTTTGGAGAAAGGGAGGAAGCCAGAGGATAAGGCTATTGTGGTTAGAGAGTGGAAAAACGGATAGAACTCAGAATGCAGGACCAGAGTTTGTGAGGATTCCAGGTATGGCTTACGTCAACTGGAAATGGAGACAGAAATCTAAGGGGATATGCACAGCGAGGCTCAAAAGCAAGGTTACCATGTGTGAAGAGTCGTTATTTTTGACCTGGGAATTTCAGTGAAAGAAGTGCAATTCATCATTTACTCTCAGGAAGAGAAATCTTACTGCTTTAGTGACCATTTTGTCAGATGTTTCTATAGCTACTTTAGCTTTGTTTTGTTGGTATATACTTAGTATATATTTTCCCATCTTTTTATGTTGTAATTTTGTAAACTTTATTTATTTATTTTGAGAGAGAGAGACAGCATGCACACACAAGTGGGAGGCAGGCATAGTGAGAGAGGGAGAAAGAATCCTAAGTAGGCTCTGTGATATCAGCACAAAGCGGGATGTGGGGCTCCATCTCAGAAATGGTGAGATCATAACCTGAGCAGAAATCAAGAGTCGGATAGTTAACCAACTGAGCACCCAAGTGCCCCTATAAGTTTTTTGTTTTGGTTTTAGGTTCTTCACTTACAAACTGCATACCTTGGCTTCTGCTTCTTTTTTTAATTGAATTTTGCTTTCATTGATTTTGCTTAGTCCATGTAGCTTTATTATAGACTTTCTTTCTGTCTCATTTTGTCCTTTCCTTGTTTAAAAAAAAAATCCTCTTCTTTCTTGATATCCTTTGGATTTAGTTTTGGTTTACTTGTCTTTAAATTTTTGCTAGTTCTATTATTGTTTGGAGGTGTGTTTTATCCCTATCTTTAAGTCACTTACTGAAGCTAATTTAATATATTTGCCAAAGATTAAGACAATCAACATCTGTATTCTCTCATAAAATAGAAGGAACTTGAGAAGCTTAAACTCTGTTCCTTCCTTTCCCCTGGTATACAATTGCAGTTGTATTTTATCTCTAGAATGTTCTTTGCCACAAACTAGGTTACTATTGTTTTACACAACGAATTTGTTTAGATTTACTTGCCTATTTATTTACTACTCCAGGATCTTTGCTCACCATTTTTATTCAGATCAAATCCTTTCCATCTTAGATAATCTTCTTGCCTGAAGTACGGCCCTTGCAATATTTTAGGTTAATCTAAAAATCCTCTTGTCCCCTGGGTGGCTCAGTTGGTTAAGCATCTGACTTCAGCTCAGGTCATGATCTCACGGTGTGTGGGTTCAAGCCCTGCATCGGGTTCTGTGCTGGCAGCTCAGAGCCAAGAGCCTGCTTCAGATTCTGTCTGTCTGTCTGTCTCTCTCTCTGCCCCTCCCCCGCTCATGTTCTGTCTCTCTCTGTCTCAAAAATAAATAAAAACTTCAAAAAAATAAAAATCCCCTAGCTGCATTTCTTTCTTGAAAAGTGGCTTTCCAATATTTCATTATTAAGATTTGCAAATGTATTGCAAAGTTGAAAGTATTTTTTTCAAATGACACTTTATATTGAAATAAGACACTTATTAAATATTATTATTTTATTTCAAGTCTGATTTTGGTTCCAGAGAAGGCAGTGTTGTCTTAAAGGTTTGGATAAGGTTTTCTTTTTCTCTTATTCCAGGAAGATCACTTAACAATAAATACTTGAGGTTTCTTAAGCGATGTAAAGCAATGATGCCTTTGCCTGTGATATTCCCACATGAAATTGTTCCCATTTCCAACATGCTTTTTTGTAAATTTTCAAGTTTACTAAGTCTCTCCAAGCAGTCGCCCTTGATATATGACGTTTGCATAGTCTCATTTTTCCAATATGCTGTAAGCCCTCATGTGATCAAATCCCATGCTGGTGATACAAGAGCTGGTGGTGTCAATTGCCTGAATTTTATGGACAAAGGTCCAATTCTAGACAAATGCCTATATTTGTCTAGAGGGCCTGTCGGAGGTTATTTATTTAGAACACCAGTGGGGGAGGGGCAGAGAGAGAGAGAGAGAGAGAGAATCTTAAGCAGGCTCTATCCTCTGCGCTAAGCTAGACGCAGGGCTCCATCCCATCATGGGTGAGACTGTGACCTGAGCCAAAATCAAGCTCAACCAACTGAGGCATCCAGACACCTCGACCATCCACTTTATTAAACATTGCATTCAACCAGCCCCGGGAATAGCTGCAGTCACATGACTGTGGGAGTTTCTTTAAACTACACAACTGCAGGAAATTTTTCCAAACAGCCTGATCCGATGTGGGCAGTGCCTTCTGGGGGGCCTGGTGGGGGGGGTGGTCTCTCTGGGGGTTTTTCAGTGGCAATCAGCTGGCCCGGAAGGCCCTCGCCTCTCTGCCAAGGTGTCTGCAGAGTCAGCACCTGCCCCCTGCACTACTTCTCTTGGTGGTGCCTCTTGCTGGACAGATGTCCTTGCTCTACTTGCTGTCCCCTGGTGGGAAAGAAGGTCTGGGTCCTGTGCAGCCTGGCTCCAACCTCAGGTCTCAGGAGTGCCTGCAGTATTCATCCTTGTGTTTGTGTGCCAGAGGAAAAGAATAAGGAAGACAGTGTTGAGTAGAGGTCAAGTACACTTCTCTCAAAGCTGAAAGAATTTTCTAGTCTGCACACATATACTCATCACCTGCATTGTACCATTGCTTGAAAAGAATATTTGCCAGAGTTAGGGTTCCAGCTTGCTGGTTATTTTTTTCTGTCTTTCAGTGCCTTCTCTTTGGCCCTCCAGTGGATCGATATCAAGATGTCAGCTATCAGTCTTATTGCTCTTTCTCTGTAGATCATCTATCTTCTCTCTCTGGCTGTTTTTAAAAATTCTTTTCATCTCTGACTTTCATTCACTATGATGTATCTGATATATCTTTGTTGAGGTTTCAAGTGTTATGATCTAAGGACTGGTATCTTTTAGCAATTCTGAAAAACCTTACCCATTATCTCTTTACATATCATGCCATCTTTATTCTCTGTAATGATTCCTTCTGATGACTACTTTAAACTAACTTCTCCACTGTTATGAGTCTTTAGACTATCTAAGCACAAGGAATTGGTTCTGCAAACCCTAGAGAGGACCTCTGAGTGGGTATGAATCCTCAGAGGAGACTTCTCCTTCTTTCCCTTCCCCAGAGCATGGAGGATGAGGTGGGATAGGCAGATTTATCTGAGATCCTCGAACTGTGTGGAATCTGGTTCTCTTACACTCTCTCAGGGCAGGCCTGTGGGGCCTAAGCTTTATGCTGGGATCTTCTGGCACATTCTTCCCGCTGGCAGGCCCTGGGCTCTACTGACTATCTCTCCCACAAGACACTGGCAACTCAACCCTAGGAATTCACAGGAAACACCAGGTAATGCCAGATTTGGCATTTCCCTCCCCCTCAAAGTGGTTGGCAAGTTAAGTAACACATGCATGGAGATTCTGGGTGAATTTGGTTGAATAAAACGAGCAAAACAATGGGAGCCATTTCAAGGCCATGATCATCAGAAAATTAAACCCAGAGACAGCCTTTTCCAATCAAATGCTGAACTTTATGAGGACATAAGATTCATGAGTGTACCTCATAGTTACTTGACCCTCTCTATTGATGAGAAAAACCACAAACTTTTAGAAATGACCATTAGTTCACATGTCCTAGTCTGGATATGACGTACCATCATCCATACCACAAAATGGCATGCCAAAATACCAGGTTAATTTGAAACTTTTATTTCTGTTAGAGGTAAGCTGTTTAAACATATGGAAACCTTTTTGTATCACATTGACTTTTTTGGAGGGTCCAGATGTAATCTTAGGACTTTTTTCATGCTAATTGTTAGAATTGTGTTTATATTGGCTTAAAGTGTGCATGGCATTTATAGCAGAAATTGATATCAGAAATTGTGAGGTCTTATCATCATCAATACTTAATAGTTTATGTAAATATGTCAGGATGTGAATTAAATATCACTTGCCACTCGACTACATTTCTTTGGCTAGCTTGTGCCAACTATGTTTTGACCGTATCTAAAAAATTATGTCGTAATTTGTTCTTCTGGAATATTGTGTGTATACTTTGGCAGTTAATGAAAAGAGATATGCTTCATGAAGATTTAAGTATATGTACCCTTATGTCATTTTAACATATGACTCAACAGAGACGCGCATGCCTGAAGGAGAACTTTCAGTGAATCTATGCTGTTTACATTTGGAGAATAAAGCAAATGATGAAAAAGTGAGTACATTGCTGGGCTGCTATTTATACTTCCTAAATCATGGAACTGTGCTGGATTTTCAGTTACATTTCTCATGGAACAAGCCAATAATTATGAAATCATTATTTTCATAACCATTATTAATTGGCCACATGTACACTTTGGCAGTAACATCTTACTAAGCTTCGTACATTTAAAATGAAATAATGCCATGGGGTGTCACCTCTATAATTATGTTCAGTAAAAATGAGAAACAAATATGTGAAAAAATACATGGAGCCCACTGGACACAGGGGATCCCTCAAAACATGAACAAATCTCTTAACTATCTAATTTATTATCAGAGAACCACTTAGGGCATTGGGCAATATGACTAAGTAATTTGAATCCTGCATATTATTTTAGATTTTAGTGTAATTTCTTACATACAAGTCATGTGCTTTCAAGATTTATTTTGAAATAGATGTATTCTACCCTCTGGAGTATAATTTAAGCTCCAAGAAGATAGGGACTTTTTTCCTTCAACATTAATTTCTAGTTTGGGACACAATAGTTAGTTACCAAAAATTTTTTTTGATGATCAAGTTAATACTTAGGAACTAACTAATGGTGGAAAATATTCTAGTAAAACACCAAAGAAATCAAATGTGGTCTGAATTTCGGTCAATATGTCCTCAAAACTATTTATCCAGGCTTAAGTGAATAGAGATTTAAAGCAAGTATATTTTCCTGGTGTATTGTTCCTCTAATCATTAAATAATGACCCTCTTAATCTGTTAATAATGATTTAAAAATTTGTTTTGGTCTTAAAGTCTCTTTGTCTGATATTGCTATACAGCTTCTTCCTGCTCTTCCATTACCCTCATTCTTCGCTTTCATCTTCTTTTTCCTTCTCTTCCCCCCTCCCCCATCCCCTTCTCCCCTTCCAAATCTCCCCTTCCACCTCTTTTCCCCTCTCCCCTTCCCTCCTTCTTAGTATTTGCTTGCTACATACTGTTTCATTCTTGTCATTAGTTTACTTTTGATCTTTTTGAACCCTTATAGATTCATTTTATAGAAAACAGCGTATAGTTTGATATTATGCATCTGCCCTTTGAAATCCGATCTGAAGGATCTGCCATTAAACAGGCACATTTGTTGCCTTTTTTAGCCACTTTGATTATCAGTTCTTTGGGCTTTTTAAAAAATGTTTATTTCTTTTGTGTGTGGGAAAGAGAATGTGAGTGGGGAAGAACAGAGAAAGAGAATCCTAGACAGTCTCCACACTCAGCACAGAGGGAGTCTAACTCAGGGCTCGATCACATGACCCATGACAGTGAGATCATCACTTGAGCTAAAAAATGAAAGTCTGATGCTTAATCAACTTAAGCCAGCCAGGCATCCCATCATTGGGCTTAGTTTATCATCTTATTCCATGTTTCTATTTATCACACCTTTATTTCCCCTTCTAGTTTCTTCTTTCCTAACTTCTCTTGGAAAAACTGAGTTTTCTTTATTCCCAGCCCCCACTCCAACCACTGATTCAGAAGTTTTGTATTTTATTTCTGGTCTTTTAGTCATCAACCTCAAAATTTTAACATCTACTCATGACTTAATAGGATTTCATTTTAATTAATAGCTCTATCCTCATACCCCTACATATATATTAACTCTTTCCTCCCATTCCAAAAATTCTAGTGGTTATTTTATTGTTCTTAAAATAGTATTCTTATTTACTAGTCAAGGTTTATTGAGATTTGTAAGTAAATGCTCATCATTGCTTCCTATATCTGATATTCACTTTTCTTCTTCCTAAATCACATACATCTTTCAGTTTTACTTTGAATCATGAATTTTTTTTGTGGGTCAAAAATGGCCAGATAGGAAGTAGTTCACATGGTTCACCCTAATAGTCATTTCAGGGAAGAATTGTGGGTAGTAAATATTTTCTATCAGTTTACCTAAAAATGTTTTCATTTTGCCATCACCACTTTATCTACACTCTACACCAATGGTTATTTTCCCCCATTGCTTAAAGATATTTCACTGCCTTCTGGAATCATTTGATGAGATGATGCGAAGTTGGCTGTCAGTCTAACTGCCATTTATTTATGGATAATTTGCCTTTAGTTTCTCATTCCTTTGTCATTGAAGTTTTGAAGTTTTTCTATAACATGTCTGAATGAGGATATTTTCTTTTTTTTTCTTTTTTACAAATAGTTTATTGTCAAATTAGTTTCCACATAACACTCAGTGCTCATCCCCACAAGTATCCTCCTCCATGCCCATCCCCCCCCCCACATCCATCAGTCCTCAGTTTTTGTCAGCATTCAAGAGTCTCTCATGGTTTGCCTCTCTCCCTTTCCCCCACCATTTCCACCCTTCTTCTCCCCCTTGTTCCTCCGTCAAGTTCCTCCTAATCCTCCTATACATGCAAACATATATTTGTCCTTCTCTGCCTGACTTATTTCGCTCAGCATAACACCCTCAAGGTCCATCCATGTTGCTACACATGGCCAGATTTCATTGTTTCTCATTGCCATGTAGTATTCCATGGTATATATAAACCACATCTTCTTGATCCATTCATCTGTTAATGGACACTTAGGCTGAATGAGGATATTTTCATTTGTTTGTAACTTCAATGACTTTGTTCTTTTCTAAGAGTTCTCACTGGCTTCTTTCCAAAGTGGTCTGTTCTTTTTTATTGTCTCTTGTCTTTACCTTATGGTTTTTGTTCCTTTGTTATCTCTTTATTAATTTTAAATAAACTTGTTTGTAGTCTCTTTCACACTGTATCTAATCCCTATTTTTGGAGTGTCAATTTTCCTGTTGATTGCATTTTCTGAATCTCCCTTACATTGTCTTGATTTCTCATTGAATTTAAAATGATGTTCAGGGGTACCTGAGTGGGTGGCTCAGTCATTTAAGTATCTGACTACTGATTTCAGCTCAGGTCATGATCCCAGGGTTGAGGGATTGAGCTCTGAGTAGGGCTCACAGTGAATGTGAAGCCTGCTTAAGATTCTCTCTCTCTCTCTCTCTCTCTGCCCCTCTCCTCTGGTGCTTCACTCTTTCTCTCTTCATAATAAAAATAAATCTAAAAAAAAGGTAATTAAAACAAATGAGTGTCAGCTACGGTGACTCCTCCACCCTCACCTCTTCTCCCCGGAGAGTTTCTTTTCTTCTTCTTTTTTTAATGTTTATTTATTTATTTTGAGAGAGAGAGAGAGAGCATACACTTGAGTGTGAGTTGGAGAGAGAGGGAGAGAGAATCCCAAGTAAGCCCCAGGCTCATTGCAGACTCCAACTTGGGGCTCCATCCCACGACTGTGGGATAATGTCCTTGAGATTGTGACTGGGAGATCAAGACCTGAGTGGATGTCAAGAGTCTGATGTTTAACCAACTGACTACCCAAGCACTCCTCTTTCACTGTGAGAGTTTCTTAAGCCCCTGTTTTTAAAGTATCTCCAGGGAGGGGTCTTACATTTTGTAGGATGCTAAGAGTCTTTTAGAGCCATTTTGATATCAACTTCATGGTTTGTGGTGCCTTAATGGTGTGGGTGTTACACATTTAAACCCTACACTTATATAAAATGGGTACCTGGAGTTGTGATTTCTCATAGGTGATTTATTTTTAACCCAAGGCCCTGAAGATGTGGCAAGACTTCTAACTGCTTTCATAGTCAGTGGGAGGAGTTATTTCAGTTTTTTCATGGAGGAAGTAGTATTTCAAGACTCTGTGATTCACAGGGAGGTATCCAACCACAGCCCTCCCTCTACCCCACTTCCACCCTGCAGACATTCTCTCCCTTGTCCTCGAAGAGGCATTAGATGGGGTGCCTGGCTGGCTCAGTCAGTGGAGTGTGCAACTCTTGATCTCAGGGTTGTAAGTTCAGGCCCTGTGTTGGGTGCACAAGTTACTTAGAATTAAAAAATCTTAAAACAAAACAAAGCAGAATCATTTGGACTTAGCCCTGAACCTCTAGGGTCTGTGATTGAGCTTGGACCTGCTGTTGGGTCACCTCTCTGCCCTGGCTTTGATTTCTCTGTTTATCTTGCATGTAAAGATTTTCTATTTTTTTTAAGCATGGTTATATGTTAATTTTGTTTTTATTTTTGCTACATTTTCTCATAATTCTATTTTTTTAATGTTTATACTAAGAAGGTAATTCCTCCAGGATAACATAAAAATTCATATTCTTGAAAGTCCTATCTGCCTTGGAGATTTTTTTTGGCATTCATTTCATTCTGGCCCCTTTCTTGGGTTGTCTTTGTGTTTCTTTGTTGTCCTTAAGTCTTGGCATTTTTTATTGCTTCCAGTTGAAGCTCTGACATTTTGAGTATATGTTTCTAAATAAACTGTATTATCTTAAAAATTTAATATGATGTTAATATATTTCATATATATATACATACATACATATGTGTATATGTATATAACAACTTCTCTTTTATCCAGATGCCTGGTATTCCATTAAGCATATATATCCTTACAGTTATGAGAAGCCAATTAGTTGAAAATTAGCCTTGTCAAGTTGGAGGACATTCTTTAAGAAAACAGGCACAAACATTGAAATCATAAGTTTTCTTCCCTCATCCTTATTAGGAGTGCTGGAATGAATGTGGGTTTTTTTCAAGTTTATTTATTTTGAGAGAGAGAGGGAGAGTGCACAAGTGGGGAAGGGGCAGAGAGAGAGAGAGAGAGAGAGAGAGAATTCACACTGTCAACACAGGGCCCAAAGCAGGGCTTAAACTCACAAACTGTGAGATTATGACCTGAGCCTAAATCAAGAGTCAGATGCTTAACTGACTGAACCACCCCAACATGCCTGAAATTAAGGTTTTTGAAAATAACAGTGTCCAAAGGCTAATGTAGAATTTTTAAGCAAGCATTCTAGAATGATCAACCTTTTTTTAAAAAAATTCCCCTTTCCTTTTTATTCTTTTCTTCCATACATATATCAAACAATAGGTAACCAAACACTCACCTTGCAGGATCATTAGGTCTTTTTTTTTTTAAATAAATTTTTATTTATTTTTCTTTAATTTTTCTAACATTTTTTATTTATTTCTGAGAGAGAGAGAGACAGCGTGAGCAAGGGAGGATCAGAGAGAGGGAGATACAGAATCTGAAATAGGCTCCAATCTCTGAGCTAGCCATCAGCACAGAGCCTGTTGTGGGACTCGAACCCACAAACTGTGAGGTCTTGACCTGAGCCGAAGTCGGATACTTAACCGACTGAGCCACCCAGGCACTCTAATAAGTTGTTGTGTTGTTTTTTTTTTTAACATTTATTCATTTCTGAGAGAGAGATAGAGTGCGAGTCGGGGAGGGGCAGAGAGAGAGGGTGACACAGAATGTGAAGCAGTCCCCAGGCTCTGAGCTGTCAGCACAGAGCCCAATGCAGGGCTCGAATCCATGAGCAGTGAGACCATGATCTGAGCTGAAGTCGGACACCCAACAAACTGAGCTACTCAGGCGCCCCAGGATCATTAGGTCTTAAAGCTGTTATTTTCTTGGATAAATACTTGCTATTTATTTATATAATGTTTTTCAGTGGATTTCTTTTAAAAGAAATGATAGATTGTGGTCAGTAAATCCCACTGTTTGTACTAAAGATATTTTATTTATTGAGCCATTTGAAGATTGACAATTTGTTTCTATTTTTATAGCCTCGTTTTTATTAATTAAAAAAACAGGTAAAGAGTATGATTCACAGCAGAGGGTGTACTATACACACACACACACACACACACACACAGCTGTGCCATGCCATCAATGTCATTTTCATTTACTTTTTGTTTTTTCTGGCAACAGTGGACAATCCACCTTCCATTACAAATATTTTAAAAACTAGGCAGGAGAGAGCCATCCCTTAGCCACAGCCATATAATGTAATGAAGGAAACACACAGCTGCAAGAACACCATGTAATTACTTAATTTGCTTTTGACAGTTCCCATTTGCAGAGGAGAGGAAAGTATGAACCACACATGGGCAAGGATCTTATCTATGCCCAAATTTGTTTGTCAGTTGTAAATAATCACCCATTTTCTTGGGGAATGGTACAAAATATAGGGCAAGAAACCAAAGCCAACATTATCCCCTTCCTAATGCAGAAGCAGCTCAATATGTTTGCTGTCCATGGAAAGTTGAAGCAAAAACCCAGTCAGTCTCCTTAATAGATTAGCAGCCACTTTCCAGCTTGTGGTGCTAGGGTGGTAGAGTAAGTTAAGAATGCAGGCCTTAAGGGGCGCCTGGGTGGCTTAGTCTGTTAAGTGTCCGACTTTCGCTTAGGTCATGATCTCGCGGTTCGTGGGTTCGAGCCCCGCATCGGGCTCTGTGCTGACTGCCAGCTCAGAGCCTGGAGCCTGTTTCAGTCTGTGACTCCCTCTCTCTCTGACCCTCCCCTGCTCACGCTGTCTCTCTCTCCTAGAAATAAATAAAAAAATATTAAAAAAAAAAAAAAGAATGCAGGCCTTAAAAACAACAACAACAAATGTAGGACTTGCTTATCTGATAGAAGAGCTCATTTTACTGAAGAAATGGAGCATAAGACAGGCCACTGCATTTATTCCAAACCACCTTTTATAACATTTATGTGTTGGGTGGTGTGTTATCTCTTCCTATGGTTTCTATAACTCAGCTCTGGGGGTTCAGGGTGCTCCTCAACAAGCACGTTTTAGGTAACTAATTTCAGTCTACACAGAACAAAGGTTGATAGGGCTATGGGATGTTCCCTGGATACCCCAGGCATGTCCTGAATTGTTTGGGATTGAATATTTTATGGGACCTTGTCTTGAGGTAGAATTAGGGAATGAAAGCCAATGATCAGGCATGTCAGATTGTAATTTGAGCTCTTTTGGGGGGTATGAGAAATCTTCTTTTACTGCAACTGGATGCTGGTGTGTGGTGCTCCCGAATGACAAATCCAGGCAATTCTGTGAGGGGGATATGGAAGAAACATCACAAAGTGGGGAGGAGTAGGACCAGAGGGACAGTTTGAGTTGGCTCAACAGGTTGGGACTATGCTTGAACCTGGAACCTGCCTAAATGCAAGGGGGTGTATAAACTGTAGGGTGCTGAAACTTGTGAGACATCTTTCTTCTCCTTTATGCTTATGTTATCTTACTCCAGTGTTCAAGTTCAGTCTTCCAAAGAGCTTTTTAAGCTAGAGTACTTAAGGTCATAGTGGCCTTTTTCTATAGACCTATCAAAATGTTATGTGATGCCTTCCTTAGTAAGCACATTTATTTATATTTATATATATTCACTTGAATTTTGGGGGAGTGATTTTACTTGATGAATCTCAGCAGCTTAGTACATGATCATAAGGATTTGCCTGAAGGCATTGGCAAGTTGTGGATGGGCTTACTAGAGTCTAAGTCCTATGGTCTTGAATTGATTTTTCAAGTCCTCTCTTTCAGATTAGAAATATTTTAACTCTGATTGTATACTATTTAGATCTCCTGATTTACATCGCATTGTTTAATGCTAGATTATTCCTGAATACATATGGCTGTTTTATATAAAACTGGAGCTGCTAGTTACATTCTGTAAATTTAGCTTATCAAAAACATTCCTTAAAAATGTTTTAATGTTTATTTATTTTTGAGAGAGAGAGAGAGCAAGTGGGGGAGGGGCAGAGAGAAGGAGACATAGAATATAAAGCAGGCTCCAGGCTCTGAGCTGTCAGCACAGAGCCCAGTGAGGGGCTCAAACCCATGAGATGTGAGATCATGACCTGAGCCAAAGTCAGACACTTAATGAACTGAGCTACCCAGGCACCCCTCAAAAACATCCCTTGAGGAAGAATTCAAGATAGAAAGAATTAACCAAAGATGTTTATTATAGCTTTATTTACAATAGCCAACACATGGAAATAATCTAAATGTCTAATGGGTAAGAATGATGGGATATGTATAATGGAATATTATTTAGCCATAAAAAGAAAAAATTCTGTGCAACGAAACAGGAGGACCTTGAGGAAATTATGCTAAATGAAATGACTCAGACAGAGAGAGACAAATATTATATAATCTTACTTATATGTGGAATCTTGGGGGGAAAATCCAAACCCAGATCACACTTATAGAAAAAGACATCAGTTGTGGTTACCAGAGGTAGGGGGTTAGGAGTAGAGAATTGGAGAAAGATGGTCAAAAGTTACAGACTTCCAGGTGCAAGATAAATACTGAGGTTACAATGTATAGTCTGACGACTACAGTTAACACTGCCAAATGGTATATTTTAAAATTGCTGAGAGAGTGAATGCTAAAAGTGATCCTCCCTTTTTTTGTAACTATAGGACATGATGGGTGTCAGCTATATTTTCTATGGTCATCATTGCATAATATACGTAAGCCAACTCATTGTGTTGTACACCTTAAACTTACACAGTGCTGTGTGTCAATTATATAATACAAATGGAAGAAAAAGGAATTAACCAGAGACTGGGGTGAGGGGAACCAGTAAAACAAGAAAACAATTTAGAATATTGGACCCAAATGATTGGCATTAAAGCTTGGAAGGAAAAGGAGCTCCTGGGTGGCCCAGTCAGTTAAGTGTCTGACTCGATTTTAGCTCCGGTCAATGTCTCATGGTCCATGGAATCAAGTCCTACATTGCGCTCGGCACTGACAGCACAGAACCTGCTTGGGATTCTGTCTCCCTCTCTCTCTGCCCCTTCCCTAATCACTCTCTATCTCTCAAAATAAATAAATAAACTTAAAAAAAAAAACAAACCCCAAACTTGCAAAGAACTTATTAGCACCATCTACACTCCCTTGCTCCTTCATTTTCCATTGTTATTTTTGTTCTTCTTGTTATTTACAAAGGTAATTTATAGTCATTGTAACTATTTAAACAATATAAAGATGTATAAACAAAAATTTCATGGTATCCCACAACTCCATACGCAGTAACCATGTATTAACAGCCTAAAATAAATGTTCCTGATTCTCTGTGCCCATACAAAGACACACACACACACACACACACACACACACACACACTTACACCTACACGGAGGTACATGGAGGTTCTCTTTGGTTATATTTTATTATTATTTGTTTAATAACGAAAAATAATTTAAGTTTATTTATTTATTTTGAGAGAGAGAGCAAGTGGGGTAAAGGGAGAGAGAGAGTCCCAAGCAGGCTCACACTATAGGCACAGAGTCTGATGCAGGGCTCGAATTTACAAACTGCAAGATTATGACCTGAGTCGAAACCAAGTGTCAGTTGCTTAACCAGCTGACCCACCCAGGTGCCCCTTTGGTTGTATCTTAAGAACTAGGATTATAATTACATATTCTGGATATACGATATTGGCATTATTTTTGGCCTATGCTCTCATTTTTCTTTGCTAAAGAAATTCAGTACATTTCTTTTTCACTTTATACAATGCATATTTCCCTCAGGGAGGATAGATGTAGATCCAAATTTATTTCAGGAAATAAATCTGTGTAATATTTTATATTATTTAGATTGCACAACTTAATCAATTGATACGTATCATACAAGAAATGCATACTTGTTTTTTGTCCGAGGAGAAAAATGAGATCAGAAATATGGATTTGCCTTTAAGATTGAAAGCTGACCACTCAATAGTAAAGTTTTTGCTAGCTGAATTTCCAAGGTTGAGAAAAATCTGAAAAACAAGTACGCTTCAGCTTTGTCCTCACGCTCAAGACACGTAAGAGAGAAAAGGCAAAAAGTTTTCCTAGTGCGGATAAACCTTACTTTCCTACACACATATAGTCTATAGAACTTAGTTATTGCAAATGTGTTACGAACACTGCTTGGATAATTACATAAGTCACAAAACAGTGGCTGTTGTGAAATTAATCATGATTTTAAAATGTAATAGCTCATGTAAGTGACTCATTGGGAAGCTTATTAACCCTTTCATAAAGGTCCATTGCACTAAAAAAAATCTACTCATTTTACCTTGGGGGTGTAGTTGAACAATGAATTTGGCTATTTACTTATTGGAGTAGATTAAAAAGAAAAAGCAATTTATGTCTATAGACGCAAACACAATGCCTCGTGTCTTTGCTTAGCTTTTCCTTCCTGAGTACACGAACCACTCCAAATAACCTGCGGTCAAAGTGGCAGCACATATATCTCTGTGTACAACCACTTACTCCACCTGGGGGTGCGAGTTAGAGGGTGAAGCACATGCCACCTTTCGATAGAGAGTCATCTTATCTTATGAGTTATGGCAATTCAGATTGCTCAAGTTGTCATACTGTTCTAGAAAGGGAGATTAGAGGTCATGCCACCTTAGAGCTGCTTTCATATTTTGAAGTATGCTCTAAATAAATAAGTTACTCCCACCTGGTCTTAATTTCCTCTTTTTTAAAAAAAATCTTTATTTATTTCGAAAGAGTGAGAGAGAGTAAGAGCATGGGAGCTAGGGGCAGAGAGAGACAAGAGAGTGAGAATCCCAAGTCAGCTCTGTGCTCAGCATGAAGTGTGATATGGGGCTCAATCCCATGACCCTGAGATCATGACCTGAGATGAAATCAAGGGTCAGATACTTAACCTACTGAACCTCCTAGACGCCCCTTAATTTGCTCTTGAAATGGGAATTTGGAAGTCATATTTGGAAGTGGTCCAATCAAAAGTCCCCTCTACCTCCTGCTCAGGTGTCTGCGCATTTTCTCAACTTCACTGAGGGAGATGGAGGGAACTTGCAGGTCCAGAAGACAATCAGATGAACATGGTTGCAATAGTGGATGTTTTTCTATTTGGAGCACGAGGAAGAAACCACACTTCATCATGGCTCTTGACTATGTTGTTTTGAAAGTTAGGTTTTCTATTCTTGCAATTACCAACGGATGAAGGATAAGGAGAACCAAGTGGTGGGGCTAGGAAGAAAAAGAAAAGTGAAAAATCATCAATAAAGAAGTTTAGTTTGTTTGTATTTCCTGAGTTTGAGTCCTTCTCTTGGACATCAGCCTAGTGTTCCAGAAGCTCTGCATGGAGTCCTCCATTATTCTGGCCAGTGTCCACACAGAGACTGTAAACAGCCCATCAACCTTGGTCTGAATCAAGGAACACTTGTGTGGAATTCCAGGGGTCAATTCTTCATGGGTCTTTGTTCTCATTGTCCACTCACCTGCTCAGATACACTTTGTCTGCATAGTAGGCTTCATTCCACCTCTGCCACCAGCAGCTGAGGGCTGGACTCTGCTTCCTCCATCCCCTGATGGTCCTGTGTTAGTTTGCATTCACTCCCAGCCCAGCCCAGCCAAATCCATGTGGTGTTTATGGTTTACGTGGTATATTTTAATTTTTATATTTTTATGTGTTCTTTAATAGGTATTACGATATGACTAGCATATCACATCAATGCTTTAAAATAGTGAGATTAAGTTTCCTTTTTTAATGTTTATTTATTCTTAGAGAGAGAGAGTGGATGAGAGAGGGGTAAGGGCAGAGAGAGAGAGAGACAGAGGATCTGAAGCAAGCTCTGTGCTGTAAGCATGGAGCCTGATGTGGGACTCAAACTTAGGAATTATGAGATCATGACTTGAGCTGAAGTTGGATGTTTACCCACTGAGCCACCCAGGCTCCCCTAAAGGTTCCTTTTAATTTTATTAAAAATTTGTAATGTTTATTTTTGAGAGACAGAGAGTAAATGCAAGTAGAGGAGGGGCAGAGAGAGACACACACACACAGAATTCGAAGCAGGCCCCAGGCTCTGAGCTGTCTGCATAGAGACCATCATGGCGCTCAAACTCATGAACCATGAGATCATGACCTGAGCCGTTGGATGCTTAACCAACTGAGCCACTCAGGTGCCCCAAGGTCCTTTAAAAATGTGAGTAAAAAGATCACATAATATATGATTCTTTTTTTTGTTAAGACAGTCTGGAAGAGGCAGATTTATAGGGATGGAAATCACATCTATGACTGCCAGGGGGTAGACATGTCCTACAAAGGGGCACAAGGAAAAGTTTTTCAATGATATGTACATCATCATACAAGAAATGGATATCTTGATTGTGGTGGATTTTACACAAGTATGTTTATCAAAACTTTTCTGAATTGCACACTTAAAAGAGTGAATTTTGCTCTATGTAGATTATATCTTAATAAGCTGCCAAAAGTGTAAATCAAGAGAAGGACTTAATTTAAAGCAATTATCACATAAAGGTGGCATGTAGATGTGATAAAAGATGGTAAGCAAATGATCAGAAGTGGTACATACTGAATTTAACAATCATCTCAAAATTTGACTGTTATTTAGTATTGCATTAGAACATTACTTAGAATATTTTTGCCTCCTTTCGTTTTTCTGGCTTATCTGTGTATTGGACACCCTTTCAGGTTCCCAGGGGCTCATCTGTCTCTTACTGTGGCCACCATTATAATTGATTTTACAGGGCTCTGAAGAGTTACACACATGTGCAACTCAACAGGCCTCACCTCTGGCAATGAAACCACTTGGCTCCACTGATGATATCCCAGACATGCTGGAGTGATACCTCTGCAGGGCAAACTCATGTCCAATGCAGGGTGGAGCCTGGAGATACTTGCTTTTTCCTTGCTCCCTCATGGATGGCCTTCAGTCACATTCCACAAAATTCATGGGACAATCCTGCGGAATCCCCTGTAATCAGTGGCTAACTCCTCAAGACTCTTTGTTCTGGCTCTCTCTCCCGCCTGATTTTGCTCCGCCTTTCCCTCACTCCTGTTCCCTAGGGTTGCACTCCCTAAAACGTTTTTTTTTATTATTGTGGTAAAATACACATAACATAAAATTTACCATCCAGACCATTTTTAATTGAGATATAATTGACATATAGTAGTATATCAGTTTCAGGTGTACCATCTAATGTTTGACATTTGTGTATATGGTGAAATGATCACCACAATGAGTCTAGTCAAAACCCATCACCACACATGGTTACAAATTTTTTTATGTGATGAGAACTTTTAAGATTTCCTTTCTTAGCAACTTTCACATATGTAATACAGTAATATTAACTGTAGTCACCATGCCATACATTGTACATCCAGGACTTACCTATTTTATAATGAGAAGTTTGTATCTTTTCTCTGAGTCTATGGGTTTTTGGTTTTATTTAGATTCCACATCTAGGTAAGATCATATGGAATTTGTCTCCCCCCACCTTTTTTGAGAGAGAGAGAAAGAGAGAGAGAGAGAGAGAGAGAGAGAAAGCAGGGGAGAAGGGCAGAGGAAGAGAAAGAGAATCTCAAGGCAGCTCCACACTCAGTGCAGAACTGATGTGGGGCTCGATCCCACGACCATAAGATCATGACCTGAGTCAGAATCAAGAGCTGGACATTTAACTGACTGAAACACCCAGGTGTCCGTTGTCTTTTTATGTCTGACTTGTTTCACTTAGCGTATACCTTCAATATTCATCCGTGTTGTCGCAAATGGCAGGATATCCTTTTCTATGGCTAAATAATATTCCATTGTGTATGGGTGTGTCTCTATCTATCACATTTTAAAACATTTATAGTCTAGTGGTATTAAGTGAATTCATATTATACAACCATCACCACCATCCATCTCCAGAATGCTTCCTTTTGTACAACTGAAACCCTATACTCATTAAATAATAACTCCATTCCCTCTCCCCACCCCCTCAATAGAGTTTTTGCTCATTGACCTTTATCTAGGTTACTGCTTTCTGGATAACTCACACAGAACGTCCATTCCACATCCAGCCTACCTTTGTCATTTGTTAAAATGAAAAGTCTCCCAGGGCATCGGGGTTGTTCAGTTGATTGTGTCCAACTTCAGCTCAGGTCATGATCTCATGGTTCATCAGTTTGTACTGATAGGTCAGAGCTTGGAGCCTGCTTTGGATTCTGTGTCTCCCTCTCTCTCTGCCCCTTCCCTGCTCATGTTCTGTTTCTCCCTCCTTCAAAAATAAATAAACATTTAAAAAAATTTTTTAATGAAGAGTCTGAAAAAACAGTCTTGATATGCTAAGATGTGAGTTATAACTTTAATTTCTTTACTTTTCTTCTTTCTTGGACACAGTTTATTCTCTTGCAAAAGATCTGCCACCAGCTCTTAGATTCTATGTTCTTCTTCACTCAAATATTAGTTAAGTTCTTTTTATGGGGAAGAGGAGTAGACCGCTAAAGGTTGGTACACTGTGGCCCTCGGGCTGCATATGGGTCCACATCTTCCTCTCTTTGACCTTTTCGTTTGGCTTCCGTGGCATTTTGAAAAGATTTTGTAACTGACAGACATTATCCTTGGCCTCGAGACAAGTAGCTCAGGCAATTGTGTTTCCTACTTGACCCCCTTTGCCTCTTGAGTTTGTGGTCCCTGGCTACCTTGATGGCCATGGGGTGAAGCAGGGCTTACTCCTGAATTGTAGGGAGGGTTAGGGCCCAACATGATGTGGAAGTGCAGCTAAGGACAATGGTTGAGCCCTGTGCTTCTCAATCAGTTTCTGTTCTCCCAGCTGCACAAGGGTGTGGTTTCTCTTGCACTTCTGCATGTGATGTGTCCTTCTGAGCAGTCTATTTTACTCAGTGGTGAGACATTAACTTTTATCAGCTTCATCTTGAACACAATAAAGCTACTGTATGAGACAAATGCACATTTTTCACTGATTTTTAAGATATATGATATTTACAAATGCTGTCACAGTACCCGTCTGTTTCCAGTCATGTCTCCAGTATCTTTAAGGATATGAATTTACTCCAGCATTAGTTTCCTTGAAAGAATTTGAAAAGTCCAGTGTAAGGCGCTTCTTGACCTGTTTGGCCTTGCTCTTCTTTAGTAAGTGAGCTTGAACTTGGAAATTTTCGGTCTCTTCCCCCTGACTTTGAGTGTGTGTACGTGATCTTGACTTGGTGACCTGGATCTTACTTGCTGTGTTTTTGACCTTGTTCTCTCTTTTCTGATTCTCTCTTGCTTCAGGTTTTTATCTTTAAGTTTTTAACCCTGATTTGGCATCTGGATTCTGTTTGAAATCGCAGACAGAGGCACCTGGGTCCCTTCCTCATGACATTTGGATAAAATGAAGCAAAGACTAAAAATCATATAGGACTTTCAGCTCCTTGGATATAGATTCCACTTTCTTGCCTATCAGGCCTTTACTTCCGTGCTTCTTTCTCTCTATGTTTTACATGATCCCTTTGTAGCTATTTTAAATGGCTGTTTTACAGGCAACCTTTCCAGTTCAAGACATTTCAAAACGTTCCTTCCTGTTTGCAAACGAACTTTTCTTACAAATGGGCTGCTGCCACTGTGCTGACTCTCTCTTAACAATAAGATTTCTTGTTTTCCCCACATTTTTCAAAACCTGAGAATTAAATTTCCAGGAATGCCAAACCACTGCATTTCATCTTGACTAATTTGTCACATGAGCAGGCTCCCTGCTGCCAAATCAGCATGAGTTTAAACTTTTTGTTGTTGTTGTTAAAAGAAAAAGCAATATGATTCTTTGGCAGATACTCACATTACTTGCCCAGCAATCTGATAAAATCCCATCCCTCCATTCCCCAAAAGTCAATCTTAAGCTAAACTTTCAACTTTTTTTTTTTTTTTTTTTGGAAAGGGGCTTAAACAAATGCACTCAATTTTGGGGAACAGATCTCTCTGTAAGCAAGGAAGGCTGGGCTACATTCGTGCATTTCTCATGCTGCAGAGGGAGAAGTTCATGAATGTAAGGGAATGCTTTTCTAATGTTATCTGTGAAGGGAAAGGAATAATTATGTCTGTGTGATTCAAACCTGGGCACCATCCATGTTCCTCCAATTAGCTGTAAGAACAGTGCCTTCTATTGTGTCTTGGAGAATTCCAGGAAAATTTGCTTCTCTGATCAGTGTGAATAATAGCACAGTCCAACCAGCTTCTTGTTTTGAAGCAAAAGAGACCCACGCGAGGACAGAGATGTTAAGAGAACAGTTGCTGCAGAATTTCACTGCCAGGGGATGAAAAGGGAACCGTGATGTAACTTTTTATATTTTCCTAGGAAAAAAAAATCTGCATTATGAGGGATGATTGAATAGATACTTTTCATCCATGGGGAGATGGAGTTATAAAATGTGTTTATCTTTTCTTTCTTTCTTTGTGTAACCCTATTTTTCAGTATAGCCCGTACTTCTGAAATCACATTGGATTAAGGGTGAAATTAAGGTGAAAATAAGTCACAATGGAGGCTCTGCCTCTACAAACTCTGGAAACTCCAGATTCTCAAATTCTTCCTACATAGTGCTGGGCGTCCATATGGAAACACTTCACATGTTCCTTGGGTGCTATGTGGCACCATTTCCTGCCTTTCCAGGTGTGTTCCATGTTGTTTGTTTTCTCTGATGACTCTGATACCTGCTATTTTTTTATGTTTATTTAGTTTTGAGATAGAGAGCGCACATGATAGAGTGAGCACACAAGTGGGAGAAGGGCAGAGAGAGTGGGGGACAGAGGGTCCAAAGTGGGCTCTGCACTGACAGCAGAGAGCCTGATGCTGGGCTTGAACTCACAAACTGCAAGATCATGACCTGAGCCAAAGTTAGGTGCTTAACTGACTGAGTCACCCAGGCACCCCAGACCCTGATACCTGGTATTGAGGCTCTAGGGTCTTGATGTCATCCTCACCTGTGAAGACACTACTGTCAATCAGGTTGCCTGCCGACAGGGTGGGGCTTGGTAAAGCTCGTGCCAACTGATCAGAATGTGGTCTTTGCTTCATCTATGTAGGCAAGGATAGACCTTGCTGTGTGTGTGTGTGTGTGTGTGTGTGTGTGTGTGTGTGTGTAGGGGCTAAAAATTCTAGAGCACACTTCAGTGCCTCTTTCGTGCATTAACCCCCAAATCTATGGCTCCAGCCTAGATCTTTCTCCTGTGCTTCTGATTCTCATTTTCCCCAGTATCTCCTCCTGTAATCCCTATTTCCATCAATGGACCAATCAGTTTCTAAGCTAGACTCATCCTTATGTCCTCCCACTCTCCCACAATCAAAATCTCAATGATAAAATTAAACACAAAACCTCTGACGGTTCTAATATTAGAACTGGGACAGGAGAGGGCAGATTATGAGACCTGTATTTTTCTTTAGAAAACATATACTGGAAAATAGTATCTTATAGTTGAAACATTGAATTAATACTCTGTCTTAATAGGAGGGAAAGGTTTCCCTTACAACTTTTATGGGATGAAACCCATCAAAATTCTTTTTCTGTCATTTACTAATATATCCAGTAGTCAAGATAATGTGGCTTTAACCTGGCCATATTCAAGATATGAAAAAGGAACATATGGTCCTAAAAATAAGCACGGTTGGGGGGCACATCTGTGTGCATCTGGGGAATCTACTGCAGGTATGTATGCTATCTTCTTTAGGGCAACATGAGAAATTTAGTATGTGTAATTTTTTTAAAAACATACTATTCTCTGCACTTCAACTCAGAACAATTAAAAGCAACAGATGGCCCATTTGTGAATGTTCCTTAAGAAACCAGTCAGGATAGAATAGAAGGTGGAATCTGTGTGCTGGCAGCTGTCGAGATTGGCTGGAGGGAAGTCCCCTTGACGTCACAAGTAAGGCCTCCTAATGAGATGAACTTCACGTTATCTGTGACTGGAGGCCAAAGCTGACACAATGTGCACCATCTTGTCTGAATGTTTGGCTTAGCGTGGAACTCCGTTGAGCGTTTTCTCCATTGAGGAAATCTTTGCCTCATCACAATCTGTGAAATAATAGTTTACTAATTGAACACTGAATTCAACTCATTAGACATGTAATACTTCAGAATACTTCTAAAGTTTTTCTGCCAGTGCCAATGGTTCTCTGCAGGGATAGTTTTATGTGAGCACAGATGGCTTTATGAAGTTTTAGGTCTCTTGGGATTCACAAAGGAGGTACTCTAGAGGAAGGTAAAAAGGCACTTGAAAATGTGTAGAAGTTCTTTACTTCTAGTGCTCACATGAAAATGGAGTCATGAGTCCTAAAGCTGTATAATGTATTACAACTTGTGCTAAGGTGGAATTAGAATTACAATTTTCCAAAAGCAAACCATCATGAGAATGCAGTAAGGACTTCCCTTGTTGCAACAATATTAATTTGCAGAAATATAACGAAAGGACTAGTGACGTTTGGTTTAAGGTACAACAAGACATTAGCACAAAGCTTAGGTCAGCGGGAATGTGGAGCCAGAGGACTTCAGGTATTGATTTTCCTGTCTAATGGCTTGTGAGTTTAGACAACTGATATAAACTGTCTTCCTCACTTTTTAAAAAGAATACCTTCTTCTCCATTTATTTAGAATTTATTTGACTTCTTTTTACATTGTCTCATAGTTTTCTGGACATAGATTTGTACATATTTTGCTAGATTTATAACTAAATATTCCAATTTTGGGTGCTATTGTAAGTGATATTTTAAAAATTTTCAATTCTGATTGTTCATTGCTGGTATAGAGGAAATCCACTGACTTTTGTATATTGACGTTGTCTTTTGCTTTTTGTTATCTCCATCCATCATTGCCAAGACGTGGGATACTGCGTTCCATGTCCACCACCTTTTCCCTCATGGTATTGGTGATCTCTTTTTTTCTTTTCATCTTTTTTGTTAAAAAATTTTTTATTGTGGTAAAAATACTAAACACGATAGGTATCCTCTTAATAAAATTTTAAGTGCACAATCAAGTATTGTAGGAAAACGTTGTACACATCTTATTCATCTTGCAACTGAAGCTTTATACCCATTGGACAGGAAAGATCTACACTTTCTTTTCAGGGGCACCTGGGTGGCTCAGTTGGCTAAGCATCCAACTTTAGCTCAGGTCATGATCTCACAGTTCGTGGGTTCTAACCCCACATCAGGCTCTGTGCTGACAGCTAGCTCAGAGCCTGGAGCCTGCTTCAGATTCTGTACCTCCTTCTCTCTCTGATGCTCCCCTGCTCATGCTCTCTCTCTCTCACACACAAATAAATAAAAACATTTTTAAAAAACCCTCTTTTCTGTATCCATAAACTTTCATTGGAACAGAGCAACACCATTAATTCATGTATTATCTACGGCTGCTTTTGCATTGCAACACAGATTTTTCCCCCAGCTTTAATGAGATATAATGGACATATAAGAAGTTTAGGTGTACAACGTGATGATTTGATACATATATATATTGCAAAAATCATTGCCACAATAAGGTTAGTTATCTGTCTATCTTTATCACCTCACATAATTCCCAATTTTTAGTGGTGAGAACATCTAAGACCTACTTTCTTAGTAAATTTCAAGGACATAATACAGTATTATTAGCTGTAGTTGCTATGCTATACATTAGATTCTGCAACTTTTTTGTCCCATAACTTTAAGTTTTGATTAACATTTCCCTCACCTCCAACCCTCATTCTACTCTCTGCATCTGTGAGTTTGACTGTTTTAGATTCCACACGTAACTAGGATCTAACAGTATTTGTCTTTCTCTGACTTATTCCACTTTGCACAATGCCCTCAAGGCCCATCCATGTTGTGGCAAAAGGCAGGATTTCCTTCTTTTTAATGACTGAATAATGTTGCATTTTGGATATGCCGTATCTTTTTTTATGCACCCATCTGCAGATGGACATAGGTTGTCTCCAAGTCTTGGCTAGAATGCATAACACCACAATGAACATGGGGTGCAGATCTTGCTTCAAGATAGTGATTTCATTTCTTTGGATAAATACCCAGAAGTGGGATTTCTGGATCTTGTAGTGGTTCTATTTTTAATTTTTGGAGGAAACTTCATACTCTTTTCTATAGCAGTTGTAGCAGTTTACATTCCTACGAACATTGTTATAAGGTGAAACTCAGTATTTCTTACCTGTGAAATAGAACAAATAATATCCATATGAATTGTTGAGGCTAGGCTTAACATAATGCTTGTGACATGCTTATGATAGCTTCCCATGCTTTCCGTGTACAGAGCAGCTATTATAATTCTCCTGATTCCTGAAAGTGAGAACAGTATGAATGGAGTTGTTTGTGGAGTGTTTGGTCCTGGAGCTAAGCACTTACTTGTTGTATTCTGAGTGTTGACATGTCATTTCTCCTGGTAGACTATGGATTCCTTAAGGGCTGATAGGGCGTTATTGGTCTCTGACACTTACTAGGCTCCTGATGCACATTGAGATCCCTTAACTTCAGAGTGGCTGAAATTTTTTTCAGTAATTATTTGAAGAAGTCTAGATGCTCGACTTTGTTTTTTCTCTTCTCTCTTCTTTAACAGAAAAGCAAGCAATGCATTATCTGTGGATGTTTGGCCTGAAAGAGAGTTTGGTAAAGCAATTAACTAGAAATCACTATTAAATGTCAGATTCACTACAAATTAGCATGAATCTAAGATTGGTATTTTATGGGAGAATTCTTATGTTATTTTTTCAAGAGTTTTCTTTGAAAATATTTTAACAATTTGCCCTAAGAATAGTTTGGATTTAGTCCACTTATTGCGCTGGGTTTTTTCCTTAGAGGTGAATGGTTTTGTTGACCAAAATTCACTAGTTCCATAACAAAGCTACAATATGAGATTGTTGAATGTGATTTTTTTTTCTTTTTACTCTAAATTGGAACCTTATGGATGTTGAACCTAGAAACATATGCTGATGTGATTTATATGTAGAAAATCTCTTTTTGTATTATTAACAAAATCACTATTGTGTTCCAATCTTTGTTCTCTGGGGATGAATCTTAATAAATCACTTCCTGCTTCTCAGATACCTCAGAGCTCAAAATGCCTGAAGGTTAACAACAGATTCATCAGAACATACAATGCAAAAATCCAAAAGGTTATGATGACAGGAAAAATGTTTCCCATTTCTCCTGAAAGGGCAGGGAGGGGACAGGAAGGAAAGGAGAGAATTTTAGAATCCGGTTCTTCTATGTCTGAAAAAAGACAGTTCAGATTAATTACTAGGGCCTTAAATAAGAAACAGGACAATGTCTTCCATGGAGAGAGTCATGTTAGCCAGCCATAAACATTTGGTACTCATCCTCAGGCTCCAGGCGCAAAGAGAAGTTTAGACAGGTCTGAAAAAAATCAGGCCAAGCATGTCTTTAAAAATGAAAATTGGAAATAAAACTCATTGTACGCACACTGTTCCTCCTCAGACCTATCAGCCCTCTCTGTATCTTGAGTCTATCATTTTAACAACCCTGGAAATTTCAAGGTTTTGCGAGTACATGTGTATCTACTATTCTCCAACACCCCCTCCCTCCCTAACATATTTTACCAATTTAGTTTACAAAGAGATTTAGGTCTTCCCTGTTGTGCTTTATTCACCTATAACGTGGGGGATCATAAATATGTTTCCATCTCCTGGGGAACATTCTCTCACATTGCATTTTCAAGATGTGTGCTCCAGATGTGAAAGGTTAAGTTACTTTGTAAATTTCGTCAGAACAGGGATCTCTTAATGGAATACATCATGTTATTCATGCAATGCTAGGTTAGTAAAGGATGCCTTTTGTTAGGATAAACAAGATGCATCTGAGCTTTTTCTTTTTCAGGCGATTTCCATCACAGCAGCAGAGGTGATAGACTAGAGGCTGAGAGTTTGGAGGCTGTTAGAGGACAGAGTCAGAATGATTCAAATCTATTATTTTCTCCAATTCCTGAATGCTCAGGTTTTATGCGCTTGTTGCTTCCTGTGACTCTTAATTCTTGGGAGGCAGCTTACAAACACTGGCTCTAAAGCTATTGGTATGTTTCTGGGACCAGTGGCAAGTGTGGATCAGGAGCAATGAGAATTTCTTTTGAGTGAAACCCACAGTGGCTTGATCCAGGCTCTGAATTAGATGATACTGGCTTTTGTTTTTCCTTTGAGGAACTGATCCTCTTTTTACATTAGTTAGAAAATCATCCATTTTTGAAAAGGGAAACACTTTGGAGGGAAAGTAGATGGTCAGGAAAAGCATGGAGTTCCTTGTATTGATTCTACCCGTAAAGGGGGGGATTGATAGCCCCAGCCAATCAAGAGCACAATAGGAACCTTTATATTCCTTCTGCTTTTCTTTCCTTGGTCCCCGTGATTGCTTCCCAAAACTTAAATAAAGGGAACCTCAGTGGTTCTTGAGCTTGAATCTTCTCCTTAGAATACTTCAGGGGGTGAAGGGAAAAGAGATTGTTTAGACCCTGGACATTCTGCACAAGATATCTTAAAAGCCCTGAGCTATGTATTGCATTTAACACATTTTAATGGGGGAAAAATACTTTGGAATCAGATGATTTGGGTCCTTAAGTATTGGGCATGTATTTACTGAGCATTTTGTACCAATTTCTTAACTTTTCTGAACCTCAGCTTAGTGAAACAGGACTAATGATATCTTCTTCACAAGGTGGTTGTAAGAACCCACTGAAATATACTACGTTGAACCATAGGAAATTGCCAGCATTTGATTGTTTTTGACCTTTGCTTATAACTGTCTTGTTAGTAAACCACATAAGCAATGTTGTATAAGTTGTAAAGTACATGTAAATTTTAGTTAACATAAAGTGAAAAGATACTTTTTCTTCTGTGTGTGAGGGAGAAGTGGAACTTTCTTAGAGAGCAACTGGAGAACAGCATGACAGAAGATGGGTGCAGAATTTAAAGGGAAAGGATGAGGAAGATAAAAATAAGTGACAAAATGCATTTTTATCTTTTGGGCAATATTTTTCTGCTTTAATGCTTTTTTTAAGTAACATAGTTAAAAATGAGAAATGTGTCATTAAAGCTCAGATAACAAATAGTAGATGACATGGTTCTGGGTTATTGACCAATCCTACCTCCATGTGACTTAGTGAAGGTGTGGCGAAGAAAAATGTTTTTTGGATAGTTTCTGGATTCTCTTCTTGATCAGCTCATTCTCCTATGACTCTTCTATGTAATTGTTCTGGGTCCAGTTTCTGTTATTCTTTTTTTTTTTAAGTTTATTTATTTTGAGAGAGATAGAAACAGTGGGAGTGGAGGAGGGGCAGAGAGAGAGGGAGACAGAGAATCCCAAGCAGGCTCTGTACCATCAGCGTAGAGCCTGATGTGGGGCTCGAACTCACAAAACCAGGAGATCATGACTGAAGCCGAAACCAAGAGTCGGATGCTTAACCGACAGAGCCACACAGGCACCTCCAGTTTCTGTTATTCTTGAAAACTATTTGGTCCTCTCTCAGCCACTTGCAGCCCCATGAAGGTTCATGCTGTCACCAGTGTTGGGAGCCTGACTAGCTCAGCAGTCACCATCCCCACCCACCAAAGAGTCCCCATGCATGACACCAACCAGCAGGGTTGGTGCTCTCTGTCTCCAGAGAACTGACTAATGACACCCATTGGAGACTCAGGATTCCTCAGGGGTTGCCTTGAGGTGATGGAACCAGAATACGGAGGTTAGGAAGTGGGGTGAGAGGGCAAGCCAATGCATCAGCCAAACACAGAAGGGTCTCAGGGTGTCTCTGGAGGTTGATCACAAAGATCCAGTAACAAATGGCTTGTGGAATCCTGCCCTGCTTAGAACATCTTTATAGATCATCTTTCTGTCTCCCCACCCCTCCTTTGCAATGACTTTGCTGACTGGCAAGTCTCTTTTTTCCCTAGGAGGCTCCCTTAAAAATCTTTATTGTATTGGGGCGCCTGGGTGGCTTAGTCGGTTAAGTGTCCGACTTTCGCTTAGGTCATGATCTCGCGGTTCGTGGGTTTGTGCCCCGCTTCGGGCTCTGTGCTGACTGCCAGCTCAGAGCCTGGAGCCTGTTTCAGTCTGTGACTCCCTCTCTCTCTGACCCTCCCCTGCTCTCGCTCTCTCTCTCTCTCTCTCCTAGAAATAAATAAAACATTTAAAAAAAATCTTTATTGTATTTATTATTTATTCAGCAAATGTATCTTGAACCAAGATACGTTGTATCCTTTGTGCCAAGATTAATCTAGTTGCAGTTCCTTGTGGGGTGTACTAAGAAGTTTGATGAAAGAGTTTTCATTTTTTAAGTTTATTTATTTATTTTGAAAGAGAGAGACAGAGAGACAGCAAGTGGGGGAGGACATAGAGAGACAGAAAGAACCTGAAGCAGGCTCCGTGCTGTCAGTGCAGAGCCTGATGTGGGGCTCGAACTCACAAACTGTGAGATCATGACCTGAGCCGAGATTAAGAGTCGGATGCTTAACAGACTGAGCCACCCAGGCACCCCCTCATTTTGGTTTTTAATTAAAAAAAAATGGAGAGTGATATGATCTAGTAAAAAGAGCTTAAAAGGAGCCTTTCTGCTGTATGAGATAAGGAATGGCTGTTGGGCAGGCATGGAAGTAGGAAAAATGCCTAGGGGTTGCCCTGATGCCCATGGAGGCTGGAACAAGGTGCAGTGTTGGTCAGGATGGGGAGGTGTGGATGGACTTAGAATACAATTTAGAGATAGAAAGGATATTGTTTGGCACTGGATTGAGTAAAGTGAAGACTGGGGAAGAGAGCATTAATAATGACTCCTAAGTTTGTGATAGGTGAAAATGGGCAGTTATTTACTGAGCTGAGGAAGGTGGAAGGGGCTGGGGTCATGGGAAGATGACCAGTCTTGCGAGGTAAACAAGAATCTTTCAAACTTGTCATGGACTTGAAGGCATGTCATGAATTCACTTCTTAAAAATCCCTTTTTCAGCTAAACAACTCTACTTCACAAGATAGATTTATTTTAACATGTCCACACTGGATCATGGTTGATCATTGTGTAAAGACAGTCATTAAAAATATACTTTTTCGGGGCGCCTGAGTGGCTCAGTCGGTTGGGCGTCCGACTTTAGCTCAGGTCATTATCTCATGGTTTGTGGGTTCAGGCCCCGTGTTGGGCTCTGTGCTGACAGCTAGCTCAGAGCCTGTTTCAGATTCTGTGTCCCTCTCTCTCTGACCCTCCCCTTCTCATGCTGTCTCTCTCTCAGAAATAAATAAAACATTTTTTTAAAAAATACTTTTTCTCTTTAATTTTGTGACTTTTTGCCAATGTTTCTTCCTTATCCACTAAGGACTTCTGCTTTTGGGGTACTTTGGTGGCTCAGTTTGTTAATTGTCCAACTCTTGATTTTAGCTCAGGTCATGATCTCACAGTTTGTGAGTTTGAGCTCCATGTCGGTAACAGTGTGGAGCCTGCTTAGAATTCTCTATCTCTCTCCCTCTTTCTCTGCCCCTCTCTGGCTCGCATGGGCATGCGATCTTTCTCTCTCTCAAAACAAATAATCAACTAAAAAAAAAGTACTACTCTCATATTATATCTTTGGCTCGTTCAATTTGAACAACATATTTTGAGGTGTCTTGGTGGCTCAATCAGTTAAGCATCGGATTCTTGGTTTCGACTCAGGCTGTGATCTCACAGTTGGTGGGATCGGTCCTGTGTCAGGCTCTGCACTGACAACATGGAGCCTGCTTGGGATTCTCTCTATACCTCTCTCTGCCCCTCTTCAGCTTGTGGGCTCTCTCTCTCTCTCTTAAAATTAACATAAAAAACACAACATATTTTGTGTTAAACAAAATTTGTACTTGTGAACTAAACTTGATCTTTTATCACCACCAATAGTATGTCTTCTACATCTTACGGTTTTATTTTTCAGCACATAGCCACTAATCATAGTTATAATTCTGTTTTTCACATTTTAAATGGGCATTTTTCTCTATTCAACAGAAAAATAGTGCAAAAATGGAGACAAAGATCTTTAGTGTAAGCATGTTGATAGAAATTTTTCTGGCAAGAGCTAAAGGAATAATTCAGGGGAAAAAATTGCTCTGGAAAATACCCAATTTCTATTCTTTAAATATTAGTTGTCAAGGAAAGTTTCATAAATCATTGGTTAATGTCTGAAGACAAATATGGAATTAGATCAAAATGTTTTCCCCCAAAATATCCCAGCTGTTCCCAACAGAACCTCAGAGTCTCACTTCCAATCAGGATCTGGGTTGAACAATAGTCATTTTAGGACAACTATTCCCCCATGCCAAGATTTTTGTGGCTGGAAAAGTCAAGAGAGAAATTTAGACCAGCTTTATTGTACTTGGTCAGTAATTTTCAGTACTTGTTCAGTAATCACATTGGAAGATAACAGCAGAAGAATTCTACTTCAGAATATCCTTAGCAAATGATCATTTGGAATTTAATCTTAGAATTTCCTCTGGACCCACTAAATTTTCATGAATTTATATTTTTCTGGTTTTCTGTGGATATCACTTGTCTGAGCCTTGTATTCTTGATAAGGATCCATTTTTTGAATCAAAAAGCAAATCAGAACTTTACTGAGGTTGAAACTTTGCTGCTGAGGCTTATATTTAAGAATGAAGATAAGCACTTGGTTGGATGTTTAGCCTTCCCTGGCTCCCCCCAGATTTCTTTCCCATTTTTAGTTGCAAAAGCAGAATGCAGTGGTTTTCGCTCATGGATTATTAATGTTTCCTTTTGACATAAGCTTGGTGTTTGGAGAATGTAGCCAAGAACTTTCCTTTTGGGCTTGAAATTTATTCTGTGATCAGTGGTTCCTATCTTGACTTTGGGATTTTGAGGTTTAAAATGAATACTGATTCACAGGAACAAATGCATCCTGATGTTTATAGCAGCACTATCAACAATAGCCAAATTAGAGAAAAATCCCAAATGTCCACTGGCTGATGAATGGATAAAGCAGATGTGCTACACACACACGTGCGCGCGCGCACACACACACACACACACACACACACTGGAATATTACCCAGCCATCAAAAAAATGAACTCTTGTCATTAGCAATGATGTGGATGGAGCTAGAGTCTATTATACTAAGTAAAACGAGTTAGTCAGAGAAAGACAAATATGATTTCACTCATATGTGGAATTTAAGAGACAAAACAGATGAACATAGAGGAAGGAGGGAAAAAGAGAGAGAAAGAGGGAAGCAAACCATAAGAGACTCTTAATGATAGAGAACAACCTGAGGGCTCATGGAGGAAGGTGAGTGGGGAATGGGCTTATGGGTGATGGATGAGTACTAAGGAGGCAACTGTTGTGATGAGCACTGAGTGTTGTATGTAAACGATGAATCACTGAATTCTACTCCTGAAACCAATATTACACTATATGTTAACTAACTAGAATTTAAATAAAGACTTAAAAATAATAAAATGAATATAGTAATTTCCTTCTTCCATGGGGTGGGGGTGGAGGGCTGTTGTGGAGCTTCATTAATTTGTAATTTGTAATATGCTTTGGAGAATAAAGGAAAACTTCATAGAAATAATAAACATTGTTATAACTACAACTTCTGTGTTTGTCAGCAAACTCGTAATATAATTGAAGCTGTTTGCATGTCAAAAATAAAGTGAAGACTTGGCTGTTTCAGTTGATTTAATAAACATAGATAGTTGAAGGATGCACTTCATTTCATAAAGTGGACTTTTTTTTTCTTTTTCTGGAGGAGGAGATACTCTTGAATAGACCAGTTCCCTATTCCCATTGTACAGATGAACTCAAAGACTCTTAAAGCTTTTATTTAGTAGATGCAACTTCTATCAGGGTAAACAAGTGGTTTCAGTAGGTTTATTTTTGTTTTTTAAATAAAGTAGGCACTTCTCCTGGTAACGTTAAGCGTTGGTAGGGATTAAGGCTGCCAGAAAAAACACAATGAAATTTGAATTTCAGATAAACAAGGCATAATGTTTAGTGTAGGCATGTCCCATGCAGCAGTGGGGTAGAGAAATGAATTGTGGTGTCCCTACAACAGAGCAATAAGAATAGACAGCAGTGGGAATAAACAAACTGCAGCTATTGGCAGTAACAGGGATGAATTTCAGAAAACATAATATTGAAGGAATGCAAGAGTCACTGAGCGCACACTGTATCTTCCCATTTATATGGAATTTAAAGAGAGACAAAACTCAACTTTGGGGGCCAGTCAGCCTTGTAGTTACTCTGGGAAAGTTGTGCCTGGGCCAGGCAGGAAGGAGCCCTAGGGGTATTGGTCACATTCTGTTTCATGATATGAGTGCTTTGTTTTATGAAAATTGATTGAGGTATTATGGTGTATGCAATTTTCTTCATGTGTGTTATAGCTGAACACAATTTATGAGAAAAGGGAAACAGCATTCTTTAACGTACTTTAACAAATTTCTTAACTTCAGAAAGTTTCAAGAGAGACATTTGAGAAAGTGAAAAATGACAAATGTTTATATAATTGTGCATTTATTACTATAGATACCTGTTTATTCCATGAAATTAAGGTAACTATTTAAGCTTAAGCCTAAGGTGACTTTTTGTATCATTTGTTCTTAAAAACTACTTGGAATACATAAAAACTAACAATTTGCCCTTAACTCTTTGCTGATATACTAAGTGATATTTTTACTTTTTAGCGGGAACTGCATGGAACAAAGATTACCTGATTTGATCAGAAATATTTAATGGATTCTATTCTTTTAAGTTTATTTATTTATTTTGAGAGAGAGAGAGAGGGAGAGAGGGAGAGAGAGTAAGCGGGAGAGGCAGAGAAAGAGAGGGAGAGAGAAAATCCCAAGCAGGCTCTGCACTGTCAGCACAGAGTCCAGCTCTGGGCTCAATCTCACAAACTGTGAGATCACAAGCTGAGCTGAAATCAAGAGTCAGGTCAGATGCTCAACTGGTGGAGCCACCTGGGTGCCACTAGTGGATTCTATTTTTAAAAATTGCTTTGGTAAGAATAGTAGAAATGGATTACCTGATTAGTAACAGACAAATAACTATTTTAAAAAGGGAGAAATTTATCTGGATTTATGTAAAACTGAAAATCTACCAAATAATGACTTTTCCCTGATGAGAAGGTAAAGCAGTGCTGTGGGGTACAAATATTATCAAATGTCTCCATGAGCAATCAAGCACTGAACACCTTATCATGTGAGTGTCTACTAGTGGGTGGTGGCTGTCTAACAGCATTTAAGATAAATGCAGAGAAAGGATTGGTGATTTTAAAAACTGACTTGACCAATAATAACTTTTTAAAAACTACCAAGTAAAATATCTGTAAAATAAATACGTGACAATATGTAGGTCCAAATTAAAAGACTTCTTGCTCTAATCATTGAAAAAATAGGTAAGCTGAATGTGGGGAAACATTTTCAGCTGAAGAATATTTTATCCTGGTAACAATATAATTACCTTAATTGATGTTTGGATTTACCAATTACAATGCATGTATATGCAAGGTGTGATATAGTAAAGTGGTTTGTTTTATTTTATTTTAATTTATTTTAAGTTTATTTATTTTGAGAGAGTGAGAGAGAAAAAGAGAGACAGAGAGAGAGAGAAGGCACACATGCATGAGAGAAGGGGAGGGGTAAAGAGAAAAGGAGAGAGAGAACCCCAAGCAGGCTCTTTTAGGTTAGTGCAGAGCCTGATGTAGGGTTCGAACTCACCATCGTGAGATCATGACCTGAGCAAAAATCAAGAGTCTGACACTCAACTGACTGAGCCACCCAGGTGCTCCTAAAGTGGTTAGTTTTAAAAATAAACAGCCTAGAGCTCATACATTCAAGTGTATGTTCACTTTGGAAGACAACAGTCATTTGGGTGTAGGTAGTTTGGTAGCCCAATGAGATGACCACTCTGATTTGTGGTGATGGGCTTGTCCACCTCTCATTGGTACATGAGAGGGTCCACTGCACCATTTTTCAGCTCTCAGGCACTTTCCAGATCCTTGATTTCATGATTCTGACTTTCCCATTGTTCCTGTATTGGAAAATGATCCTAAAAGGCACCTTTTATAAAGGATTGGAAAGTGTTCCATGATGCTCTAACTCAGATAGCTGTAGTTTCTTGGAAGAGAATGGAGTGATTAAAATCATACCTAAGCTTCAATCATACCTAGACCTGGCCATGAATCTTGGCTGAGATGTTAACCAGCTACCTTGGCAGTCAAGTTCACCTCTCTGAACCTCATTTTCTTCATCCATAAAATAGGGACAGTGATATCTTATGTTTTAACGAGATTGTGTTTAAGGAAGACGATAACAATAAAACATGAAGTTTAGTGCCTGTTAATGAGGAAGGTACTCAATACAACACAGAGTAGATGAAGAAAACCAATGAATCAATACCTTGTTTAGGTCTGAAATCCTTATACCTTCCTCTGGTTGCCAGTTTTAGCTGACCCACTCTGGGTCAAGTAGAGGCTGTATTTTACAAATTGGGGTGGGAAAATAGAACATACGTTTGCTGGTGGCAAACTCTAAACATATTTATGCAATGTAGTAACCGAACATCTTGCTTTCACTCATGTACACATGGCTGGCTGGAGGTAAACCTGTATGTCGGACCGTGCATACATTTATATGTCAATATTATCCAGAGTGAAGACAGATTATTGAAAGGTGGGGTGACTCGAATGCATCCTTGTTGTGGAATGGCAGGGGTGTGTGCAGCAGAGCTGGTGGAAGGCTTTGTGAAGGAGTTTTCATTCCTACCCTGGTGGCCAAGACACTGGCCACACTGTGCATTCCAGCTTTCTCAGACATGGAGTGCAAAACTATTGTCTAAAACCCATAGTTCCCCGGTAGTTGTGAATGAGGATGCCTTTTAAACAATGTTTTTTAAAAAATATTTATTTATTTATTTGAGAGAGAGAGAGAGAGAATGAATGCACAGGGGAGGGGCAGAGAGAGAAGGATTGAGAATCCCAAGCAGGCTCCCCCAGGTCAGGGTGGAACTGGATTTGGGGCTCGAACTTATGAACAGTGAGATCATGACCTGAGCTGAAACCAAGAGTCAGACGCTTAACTGACTGAGCCACCCAAGTGCCCCAGAATTAAGATGCTTTTAAAACATCAGACAGTTTGGGGACCCTGGGTGGCTCAGTCAGTTAGGCATTCGACTTCAACTCAGCTCATGATCTCACAGTTTGTGAGTTTGAGCCCCACATCAGGCTCTAGGCTAGAGCCTTCGTCGGATTCTATCTCTCTCTCTCTGCCCCTCTCCTGCTTGCACTCTGTCTCTCTGTCTCAAAAATAAATAACATTAAAATTTTTTTAAAAATCAGACAACTTAATGGACTTCATGTGCTTGTGGTTGCAGTTTTGATCTCTGCTGCTTGAGAAGACACAAAACAGCACAAAGATATAATAAATTCAGTGACACTCTTATACATGTGTATTTTACTGGTAATAAGCATTAAAAAAAACCAAGCAGGGCATATTGTCTTCTTTGTCTGTAGATGATGCTTGGTGCACCTATGGATTTCGGGTGCCTTGCATTGACTCCAATGCCCATTCAGTAGTCTCCCTTGTTGGGAGCACAGACCTAAACTCTCTCTGGGAAGCAAGCTTGGTGGCCAGCCATGATCCATGAAGTATTTACCTGAGTGAAATCTACACTGTGCAGGGGTCCTTCTGGCTGGCTCAGGCAAACCAAGTCATCACTTACAAAATGGGACTAGTAGCTTACTCCCTGAGATTTTTGTGAGGATTAGATTAAACAACCCAAAAGCTCCTAGAAGAGTCAGGGTCAAAAATGCCGGTTTAGTAAATGTTAGTTCCCTCTAGCGGCCATAATTGTCTTTTAAAAATGTAAATGAGATCATTTCACTTTCTTACTTAAATCTCTTCAAAGGCTTCCTATTGTTGCTAAAGTAAAATTCGAAGTCATTGTCTCTGGCCTTCCTTGCTAAGTGCCACCCCCTCGGACTTCATTTCTCTGGGACCCCAGTGCTTTTCTGCTGGTGCCTAGGAGCACCCCCAGCCTCTTTGGCCTTTGCTTCTCTCTCTTGGGTCAGCTGAAGAGGCAACTGCTCAGAGAGGCTGTGTCTGAAGCATGCTCTCCTGTGCACTGCTGTCCTCTCTTGGTATTGGTTTCTGTTATAGCATATATCATTATAAAAATTAATGAACTAACTACTTTTCCTGTTCATTTTCTGTGTCCATCAGGACAGGGTTCTGGCCTGCCATGCTCACTGCTGTCCAGTGTGCTCATGGGGCCTGGCACTGAGTAGGGGATTAAAGCGTATGTGTTGAGTGAACACATATGGCACACAGTAGGTGCTTCATAGTGTCAGCTAATTGTTTTCTGGAAGAAGTATCCTACCAAACAACCAGCTTTTGTTTTTAAAATGTGGTCATTTACTCCATTTACCCTGCTCACTCTTTGCTATAGAAATATAGAAATCTAACTGCACCCCACTTCCAAAGTATTCCCAATTTCTTCTTCTTCTTCTCCTTCTTCTTCTTCTCCTTCTTCTTCTTCTTCTTCTTCTTCTTCTTCTTCTTCTTCTTCTTCTTCTTCTTCTTCTTCTTCTTCTTTAGAGAAAGACTGAGCAGGGGAGAAAGGCAGAAGGGGAGAGAACCTTAAGCAGGCTCCATGCTCAGAGCAAAGCCCAACGTGGGCTTGATTCCACAACCCTGGGATGATGACCTGAGCTGAAATCGAGTCTGATGCTTAACCAACTAAGCCTCCCAGGTGTATCCCGCCCCTCCCCCACACCAAACTTCCTTTGGAGAGTCTGTCTTGTTGCTGTCATCATGTGATATGTTGTGTGTGTGTGTGTGTGTGTGTATGTGTCTTTACCTAGAACAGTAACACATAGTAACACACAGTAGGCACTATATGATATTAGCTATCATCATCATCGTCGCCAATATTAAACATGTGTTGGGACCATATTCTTTTCTCTTTTTTTCCAGGCTTCTTGGCATGGCACCCTTTGTCTTTCTTGATGGCCATCTTTGGCTAATGGGCAGTGGGGCTTCCTCCTTTCTCTGGCTGATGTTTTTACTACTCCTCTAACCTTAAGGGAGATGCTGCTGCTCTCCTAGCCACTGTATCTCAAGTGAGGAAGTTACTCGTCCTTATACTTCCCTCAAAACAGAGGCCAGGCCACAAGTTTTACCAGGTCTGTTTTTAGGCCCAGGAATAACTGACATGAGGACCAACAGTAATGTGACTCATGTAGCTCCCAGGAGTCGTTCTGCTGTGAACCCAGAGCCCCAGATTCTCCTTAGGATCTTTCCCAGCTGCCCATTTCAACTCCACCCTTGGGACATGTTTGAGGGAGACAAAAAGAGAGAATTAAGTTTCTTTCTCTCACTCAGGAAAACATGAAAGCCTCTGAGTCACAACTCTGACTCAACTCTATGTAACAATTGACATTTCCAAATCAAGGCTTAACTTCCTTTCTTAAAAGTGCAACTGCTTTGAAATATAAGGTTTTCTCTTTCCCACCCTCCCTATCTTTGCATTGCAAGCTTCAGGCACTCACTGTCTGCACATAAGGATCACCTCATATGCTCCTGTCCTTACTGCCTCCTTATTGCAAGTGTGTATCAGGCAGGATTGCCTTTGGTATGCTGCAGTAACAAACATCTCCAAAATGTTGGTGGCCCAAACCATGAAGATTTGTTGCTCACCTACATTACATGTTCAGGCCAAGTGGCTATGATCTTGGGATTCTCTCAGAGACCCAGGATGGCTAAGCAGCTGCCATCTTGAATTGCAGGCCACTGTGTCACAAGGAATAGGGAACTCTGCATATTGCATCAATAACAAAATGTTCTGTCCCGGAAGGGACACATGTCATTTCAGCTCTCTACTTACTGACCAAAATAAGTCACACAGCCCCACCCTACCGGCTGGGAGCCCGGAAGTGCAATTCTCCCCTGAGCCTGGGAGAGCTGACTGTTTTGGTGAACAGCACCAATGTTCCTCACAATATTCTGAGTAAATATTTGGTGACCAGTTTCATTTCTTTTCCCAGAAAGAGCTCATGATCTTTTTTACTTTCACTTGAATTCTCTTTCATTTTGCTTCTTGAGGACTTAGAGAAAAAAGTAAGGCCTATCATATAGTGTAAAGAATGTGTTTAGTTTTCAACCTGCTATTCTATTTAATTTTATTTTCCTTGTATTACTTCTTCCATTTCTGGGACTTTTGATGTGTTATGTCCCCTTCTAGCTTTGCCATTACTCTGAAAACTTAAGACTGGAAACACTGGGGGAAAATACTCAGCTTGGCTCCCTTTCTGGGTTCTGCCTTGTGTCACACTTTTTCTCCCCTCTGAAATATTCATGTATCAGTATCACCAGATTACTCCACATTCCTGAGAGAGCCTCATATCCTTTCCCCCTTCCTCTCCCAAACTTTCAACTCAAAATCTCTTAGACTATAGAAAGGGAATTGTTCTGTGACAATGCTGGTTACAATCAAGTATCTCTTCCAGTAAGAGAAAGTAGATTTCAGGAAAGAAGGGGCTTTGTTGCAAGATGGTTCTAGTTGATTCTTACATTTTGTCTGTTCAGATGTAATGTCTATGTTGTAGAGTTTAGTAACCATTTTGGTGATTCAAGTCAAAGCTGTAGTGATATGATTTATCTACTCAGGTATTGGAAATTGTAGCTGCTAAAAAGAATTATACAAAACCAGCTTCTTCCAAGTGAAAAAGTTACATATATATATATATATATATATATATATATATAATATACACACACATACACACACACATATATATATATAAAACAGAGACATTGCTTGTAATCAAACTCTTTATAAATGTTGGTGTCTATTCAGTGAACTTCAACTTTCCCATGATGAGATAGTTCACTCTGAGGTAAAACAGATAGATGTGTTTATCCAAACATGGGTATAACCTTACTTCTAACCCCTTCCCTTAGAGCCATCTACAGAGATATACACAGCTATAGAAGTGTCTTTATAATAGGAAAATGCAATGGAAAATAAACCAGACCATGCTTTGCATTGAAAGCAAATGATGTGATATATTATAGGGCAGGCAATTTTAAACACTTCTGTTAGGTCAGGCTAATTTTCTAGTCTAAGATCAGAATGCAAACATGGCTAAGCCAATGTATGTGGATTTCTATACAAAACATATGTGAATAATATTATTTTTTGGAGAGATTATGGACAGGCCCTTTTTTGTAAATATAATTATTTAGGATTATGGTTCAATTCCTGGCACTGTCTGTGAAGCTTAAAAGCTTTCCAGGGAATGGAAGTTTTTTACTCTCTGTATGTCAGAGCTCCATTTGACTGAGAATAACAGGATGTGAAGCAAGCAGGGTTGGGTTGTTTTTTTTTTTTTTCCAGCCAGATGCAAGATGCTCCTGTAACAAGATCAGCAGAGACTCCTTCCCAGAAAAGAAAAAGTGATCAAAAATGAGAAAAAAAATTCAAGTGTGACAAAAAAACCGAACAGATCAAGCTTTTACAAATATAGTAGTCCACTCCTTATCTGAGTTTCTACTTCCATGATTTCAGTTACCCACAGTCAGCTGGGGTCTGGAAGTAGATGATCCCTCTTCTCAGGTATAATCAAAAGGTCACTAGTAGCCTTATGCTACCTCACAATGCCTACATCCTTCATCTCACCTCATCCCATTGTGTAGGCATTTTATCATCATCTCACATCATCACGAGAAGAAGGGTGAGTACGGTACAATAAGATACCCAGGGAGAGAGAGACCACATTCACATAACTTTTATTACAGAATATTGTTATAATTGCTCCATTTTAATTTTGGTTATTATTAATTTCTTACTGTGCCTAATTTATACATTAAACTTTATCATAAGTATGTATAGGAAAAAACATAGTATGTATAAGGCTCGGTACTATTTGCAGTTTCAGGCACCTCCTGGGGGTCTTGGAATGTATCCCCACCCCGCACCACGGATAAGGGGAGGATATCTGTAAGTCTGTCTCCATCCCACAAGGTGGCAGTAATTACATTCTTAAGTAGCTGTCTGCTCGTGAAAAGGATGAAGTCCCTAAGTGGCAAAGTATTATTTCAGGAATGTGCTGTAGGAATAGAGGCTATTGAAAACAGAGCAAACACATTTAAAGCCTGGGTGAGTGTTGTTCGTGAGACACTCCCTCTGCAGTCCCCCTTCCTTAGCTCTCCGGAGGGAAATGAAAGAAAAGAATAGAAGTGTAGTTTGACTTCATACCATGAGTTTCGGTACCCAGGAAATGGGACCTCAATCTGGAGACCAGCACTTGCTTTCTCTCTACTGCAATCTTGAGTTTTTCTTGAAGTGAGATAATAACAAGCCATCTACTGGCTTTCAAGGCCAATTTACTACTGAATGGTGAATCAGACAAAAACAAGTTCAGACCAAAAGTATCCTGTTTTAAGCAAGATGTCATAGAATGACCCAATGACACTAACATTAGCTTGTTTAGACTTTTTTTTTTTACCTAGAAAGACAAATTCATCTGTAACTCAGAAGCAGCATATTGCAATAGTTAAATTACAACTTCTTCATCACTGTGTTTTCTGATTCCACTAGAACTGGAAAAAGAACATGCCAGATTTAGGTTAGATATGGTAAGTTTCTAAACATGGGAATTGAAGGCCCTTTTCTGCAGGTCTAGGTGAATTGGATGATTTAGTATGAATTATTCAAGGCCCTGCTAATCCTAATCTGAATCCACATCTCTCCCCTGAAGGGGAGAATCAGGCACTTGCAAGTGTTGGACCACTTGCACAAAGGCAACAAATGTTTGTTGAGCAGTCACCTTGAATTTTGGCCCTGAAACTCAAGAATGAGAAAAGCACAAAGTCTTCCCTCAAGGAAGGGTGGAAAGTCTTATCTTCTTCATCTCTTCATAAAAATTGGTTAGTAACCTTGTTTATGACTTTTGTTTCCATATAACTTGGGAGTACATTTGAGGAAGGATTGATCTGAAGTTTCTGTTGGGCCCCTGAATAGGCATTTAGTTGTGGAGCTGGTGCCCCCTGGGTCTTTCTCATGACCATTGTGTGCCTCATGAAGTTAGAGCTTCCATTATTAGAGCTTGGCATTCCATTAGAGCTTGGCAGCAGCTACAAAATAGGTTTATTTCCCTCTCTGGTCAGAGGACGATCCATAGCTACTGGGCTGCATTCTCTTGGGACAAAGGGAGGAAATCAAGTTTTAATATAAACACTACATTCTTTGAGGACTTTCTTTCTAGTGAGCTCAGTCTGCTCCTAAAACAGGGCATAAAACACGGAGAAGCATTATTGTCTCCATTTGACAAATGGGGAGACTAAGGCAATGACAAATTAAATTCATCCATTCTCATGTTATCTGTCATCGAAAGAGCTAGTCGTAGGGTATGGCAGCCTGGACCATCAGATGGGAAGTCCTGGGGGCAGTCTGAGGAATGCCTCTTCTTTCCATCAGGGTCGTAGGTATTGCTCAGGAAGGAGTTAGAGAAAATGGATTCTTGTGTTCAATCACCCTGTCAGCATTCTGATGGAGTGGAGAGAATCAAGACTGAGGGCCTCCCTGTTTTAGTTAAAATCAGTAAAAAACTCTGAGGAGGAACAGAGTCTTCTGCTCTTGTGTCTTTGGTCACACGGAACTTGTTAGTCTGGGCAGGTCAGAGTAGGTTCTTGATTAATACCTAGAGCTGCTGATAATGCTGGGTTGGGTGTAGGAAGGGTGTGAGCCTGAGGTGGGTGGGGTGCTAGATAAGCCAGAGAGAACTCCTCTTTGTAAATGACAGATTTAGGTCATTTTATCTATTGTCAGTTGATTTCACAAAGCAACTGTAAAAAGGAAATTATCCTGTGTTGAAAAAGTGACCACCTCCCCAAATGACATCCAGTAACCATTATGAATTCCTTTTTCCTTTTGTGTCCCAGACCCCTCAATTTCATCTTTCATGGACAGCTCAAGGAATAGATCTGGATGTTTTAAGTCCTAAAACAAACATGATTTTTCTGTCATTTTCATTGCTCCATTTTGTTTTTATTTTTATTAAAAAAAATTTTTTTTTAATGTTTTATTTATTTTTGAGAGAGAGATAGAGAGCATGAGCAGGGGAGGGTCAGAGAGAGAGGGAGAAAGAGAATCCCAAAGACAGGATCCAGGTTCTGAGGTAGCTGTCGGCACAGAGCCCGACACGGGGCTCAAACCCACCAACCGTGAGATCGTGACCTGAGCCAAAGTCAGACGCTTAATCGACTGCGCCACCCAGGTGCCCTAGGAGATGTTTCTTAAATCTGTATTTTGCCTTGAGAACTATGGGGACATGCACATTGCCATGGCAATATTTCCTGGTAGGAATTGTTTCCTTATCACTTGGATTAACATTTCTTTTCTGCTTTCTGTTTCCTATTGAAGTAACATTTCCAAGCATAATTTTGACTGGTGTTCCTTTAGAAGCAATGATGGGCAAGACCACTTACCTAATTACTAGCTTCCCAAGCTTTCCACTTTGCACCAGCTCCTGAGAAATTAGCCCTTGAACTGTGGTCAGTTGACATAATAATGTATTAAGCTGAAAGTTTTCCACATAAAAGCAATACCACAATGTGTATTTGTTTTGCTAGGAACTTTCTTTTCTGACTAAAAGTTCATCAACTTTTGAGGTTCTTATCCATTTTTTTGCTCTGAATTAAAAAGGAATCTGTGTGATCCCAGCTTTTAGCATAGTGTCAGGGACATAGAAATAGCTGTAATGTCACAGAGTTAATGAATGAATAGAATGACCACGAGAGCTTTTGGGTACCCTTAACTGTCTGACTGTGTGGGGCCTTATTGTCAAGACTCTACAAAACCACAGACGGCTTCAAAAGCTAACATGTTTGGCCTCATTGATTTGGGGAAATCATCGAGCCACAAAAATGTTCCTGATGACATAAGTTTCCATTGGTCAATGGGCATTTCCACGGTCATCTCTTCCTTTGTTTACCTATCAAAAGGCTTAGAGATCACAAACCATATGCACTGAAGAATTCTCTTGACTCATGAAATTCAAGGGGAAAAGACGAAGCATTTGGGGCACATGGTTTGGTATTTTGTGTTAGATCCATTTTCTGGTTCTTGCTAGGTCTGCTCTGCTTTCTCTCTGGCCGAGGCTTGTAGGCCAAGGTGAATTTATGCAATCACCTGCAGACACTGTGCTCTAAATCTGACCAAGGATTGATGTAACTCACCAAACTCATAAGGTAACAGGATCAAGTGTTTGCTCCAGTTAGGGATCTAGCCTCAATAATTGATAGTCACACCACAAATGTTGAGTTGGGGTGTTGAGCCCTGTGGTCCCACACTAGCAGCACTCTGCCTGAAGGACCCATCCTGCGCTGCCCTCTTCTCACTTTGCATATTCTGTCACGACTAATTCAATAATTGTAACAGCTTCCATTTGGCCTCTGCTGTGAAAAGAGATAGCAATTAAAAGGCTTGCACATTTTTAAATGTGTGGCAAACCATTCAGCACAGGGGTTGTAAGATTCATTCATTTGCTTATTTATTATTCTGAATACAGCCTCAAAGGCAGGAGGCAATCAGTCCATGTGTGTGAGTGAAAACGACAGGACATTACACCCAGGTTTTGGACAACATGCCAAAGCCATAAGCAGTTTTTAATGCACAAAAATGTGTACTGTTTAGTGCCAGGCTCAATTTTAAATGCTTTGCCTATATCAGCACATTCAATCCTCCTGACTGTCCCCAGAGGTGCTTTTCATTGTTAACCCCAGCTTATAGATGGAGAAACTACATGCACATGAGTTGCCCAAGTCACTAAGTGGCAGAGCTGAGGTTTGAACTCAGGCATTCTGTGGCCAAAGACTGTGCTTTTAACCATGATCACACACCGCCTTTCACATTTTGATACTGCCCACATTCTTAAGCCCCCAAGGGAAGGAGCATACATAAAATAAGTTCATTTAAAAAAATGATAGTCTCTCTTCTTCAAGTCTATTCCAGAATTGAAAGAAATGTTTGGGACTTGGCTTAGGAGTTAGGGCAGATGAGTGGAATCCAGCTAACACACCAATGTACTGAAATCTTATCTTTGCTAATTTCTTATCTCATACTTCATGTTGCACATAAAATACCTCTGGACTTCTTTGTCCTCAGAAACCCACACAAAGGCACTTGATTTAATGACGTCAAGTGATCAATCTTTGTACAGTAGTCTTATCGCAAGTGTTATGAAACTATTTTTATTGTGTTTCCTTGTGAGCAGCTATGAGGACAGGTCCAGATCCACAGCTAATTCCCATTTCAACAAACCTTCCATAGCATATGGTGGGTGTTCACGTCTAGACAGTCCATCCTGCCAGTTGTACATGAAATTAAACTTGAAGGGAAAGGCTCACAAGTCTGGATGATGGATTCAGTTCCATAGGAACTTCCCTTGTGTTCCCTTTCTTATTTAAAATTTTCAATTATGAAAGTAACATATAATTGTACTCCCAAATGAAACAATATAAAGATGTATAAAGAAAAAATTAATAAGCACTTTCCCAACACACACACACACACACACATACATACACATGCACATACACATGCATGCACATAAACATTCCTCTCCCTCCTAGAGTGAGCAATAGTAACACCCAGGTATTTATCCTTCTATACTTTTCCCCATCTAGTAAAAAATTATGCAAATACAGATACACATATTATTATGCACACTAATGAGCAATTTTTTCATAATTTATCAGACTTTTATTTTATTTTATTTATTTATTTATTTATTTTAAGTTTATTTATTTATTTTGAGAGAGACAGAGACAGTATGACTTGGGGAGGGGCAGAGAGAGAGAGAGAGAGAGAGAGAATCCCAAGCAGGCTCTGCTCAGTCAGCACAGAGCCTGATATGGGGCTCAATCCCATGAACCATGAGATTATGACCTGAGTTGAAACCAAGAGTCAGATTCTTAATTGCCAGAGCCACCCAGGCATCCCTGTAATAGTTGTAAATAAATGTATGGATGGACAAAATTCCATCACGGTTGTTTACTCATTTTCCTATGGATCATCAGATTGTTTCCAGTTTTTGAGAGCTAACTGATGCGGCAGCAAATATCCTAAACTTTTTCTCTCTTTCTTTTAAACACTTGTTCATGGCCATATCCCAATTTCTTAGAACATAACATGTTACATAGTAGATGCTCAATAAACATTTACTGAATAACTAAATTAGTAGAGAGGCTCAGATGCTGGCATGCCAGTTATGGGCATCTTAGGCTACTCATCTGCTTTACTAACTTGCCATTGGATGGGACCATGGCTTCTGCATATCTGGTCTCATTCTTTCTACACCCCCCTGCCATTCACTTCAGCCAGTGAGTATTTATCATACTCACAGGTTCCTTTTTATGTCCTTAAAAAATAGCTTTGTTGAAACATAACTCACATACTATACGATTCCTTTATTTATTTATTTATTGAGAGTGTGCATGCACATTCACACAAGTGCACATATAAGCAGGGAAGGGGTAGAAGAAGGGAGAGAGAGAATCCCAAGCAGGCTCCATGCTCAGCGCAGAGCCTGATTTGGGGCTTGATCTCACAACTGTGAGATCATGACCTGAGCTGAAATTGAGTTGTTGCTTAATCAACTGACCCACCCACACACCCCTACAATTTCCCCATTTAAAGTGAATTATTCAGTGGGTTTTTAGCATATTCACAGATATGCACAACTATCATCACAGTCCATTTTAAAATATTTTCATCATTTGAAAAAGAAATCTCATAGACTTTGTAATTGAGTGAGTTGTCTTCTTATTGAATTCAAATGTTCCTTATATATGCTGGATACTGGACCCTTAGCAGATTTATACAACTTCCTTTTCACTGAAATTCTCCACTGGTATTTCCCACTTTCTTCAACTGACACTGTTTGCTTTTTTTTTTTTTTAATAAATTTCTTTAACATTTTTTTTTTTTTTGAGAGAGGAGACTAGCATGAGCAGAGGAGGGGCAGAGAGAGAGGGAGACAGAATTCGAAGCAGGCTCTAAGCTCTGACTGTCACTACAGAGCCTGGCAGAGGGCTTGAACCTATGAGTGAGATCGGACGCTCAACTGACTGATCCACCCAGGTGCCTCTGACACTGCTTGCTTTTAAGTGATACACTTACAAGGAACACAAGGAACCAGGAGGAAAAAGCCCTGTGTATGAGTGTAAAGTATGGATGTCTCCAGATGCCGTTTGAGAGCATGCTATGCACATCTCCTTACTGTGATGGATCCCATGGCAATAAAGCCAGAGCCGGTCTTTTTCAAAAACTCCATCCTTGTAGAGGGCTACTTCTTGGGCAAGTGGATTAATGTCTAAGCCTCTTAGCTAATTAGTGTGGAACACAAATCACCCTTATGTGATAAGGCTTGACAATAAAATGAGAAATCAATGTAAATGTTCCAACTGGATGTCCACCCCTTAGAACCTTTGAGACGGCTGGGCAAGCTGTTTGTGCCTTCCCTAGGACACTGCTGATAACTTCCATGTTATGAGTAATGCTTTCTGTTTTGTGCAATCACTTTATGGAAAAATCCAAGATGATTTATATATTAAGGTTATTTTCTTGAGCTCTAAATGGAGAATTCATCTTGCACAATTTGATTTCATTCCAGGATGACATTTTTGTGGATTTCTGTGATGGGAAAAGTCTGAATTAGTTAGTAAGGAGACAAGACCAATGGGACCTGATTGGTGGAGTAATTGTTAAGTTGAAATGGAGAAAATAACAATCACTACCCAGAAACCTCTGTCAGCATTCCCTTGAATTCCTCTGAATAGACATAGTATATAATTGGTATTTGAAGCTGTTACTTGAAGGACAGTCCTTTGGATAGATTCCTGACATTTATTTTTTAACATAGCTATCTCTCCTTACAAAAACATATTGTGTACTGCTAATTGGTATATGATAAGTCTGGTTGTACTCACTGGCTGCTCAGAAACTGAATTTGTGGCAACATGAATATGTACTTTTAAATTAAAAGTACATTTAATTTTAAAGCCACCCACCCTAAAGAAGGCTGATACTCACAAGAGAGGCTTTTTAAATAAAATTGAGATATAATTGACATATAAGATTGTTTAAGGCAAGTTTAAGGTGTACAAAAAGTTGATTTGAAAATTTATGTATTGCAATATATAATGTTAACTGAAATCAGATAATTATATTTTTTGAGGTGAGAATAGTTTAGATCTAGTCTCTTAGCAACTTTGAGGTTTATAATACAGTATTGTTATAATCACTCTTCTGTACATTAGATCTCCAGAACTTATTGATCTAATAGTTTGCAAGTTTGTACCCTTAAACAACACCTCCCCAAGTACCCTGCCCCCAGCCCCTAGTAACCACCATCCTCTGTTTTTAAAAGTTTGGTTTTTTTAGATTCCACATATAAGTGGTATCATAGAGTATTTGTCTTTCTTTGATTTATCTCAGCATAATATTTACAAGAGAAATATTATTGCCAAATTAGAGTTCGCTGGCCACATGAGGGTAGTGTTGACTATAAGAACACCTTTGTAGAACTCAAAGCTACATACAAGGCTTCCCAGGGTGGTGGTGATGCAACCTTGCAACTACCTGGCTCTTCTGTGCAGGACACAGTGCCTGACTCAGGTTCCCACTGGCATTTTCCCTTTGGCTGGGAAACAGCATGGATGGGGGAGTGAAACAGACCTGTGCCAGACTCTAGGTCCATCCCTCACTAAATGAATGATGTCGGGCAAGTTGCTTGGTATCTCTGAGTACCTATAGAGATGATGGCTTAACTCATAAGTTCATTGCCAGGAATAAGTGAGAACATGTCTATAAAATGCCTCTTCCAGTAACTGGCAGAAGGCAGGCACTAACCACATACTATTTCTCCTTGCCTCCCTCCCCTCTTTGTTTTCTGCTCTCTCTCTTCCCACCAAAATGCTCTCCACAACTAAGGACAACTCAGCACTCGAGCTCTTGGGAGAGTGAGATTGATCCATGACCAAGAAAATAGATGGTGTCCTAATGCCCACTGTCATATCTAGGTGTAAAGTAGAACTCCTTTCTACTTATCACTGACCTTTTGGCAAAATTGATTGCAATCCCCAATCCTTAACTCCTTTCCTTATACAAGTTCCTCCCCATTATTCTTTTTTTTTTTTTTTTTTTTGCTGCTGTTGTTAAATTGATATATAATTGACATGTAACTGTTATCTTCACTTCAGGCATACAACATAATTATTTGACATGTGTATGTACTGTTAAATGGCCACCATAATAAGACTAGTTAACATCCATCATGACACAAATATTTTTTCTTGTGATGAGGACTTTTAAGATTTACTCTCTTAGCAACTCTGAAATGTACAATATAGTGCTATTAATGATGGTCACCTCCCAGTTATGCTTGACCTTGGCTGTGAATTCCACTAATTTTCTGTTTATCTCATACATGTGTCACTTAAGAGGGAACATAGGAAAAGACAATCATTCCAGTAAAATCAATGGCAATTTATAGATGAGTGAAGCAACGGGATTAAAGAATTATGACAAGATGCTCAAATCCATTGGAATGGGTAAGTACAGATTAAAGTAACAGTGAAATATGACTGGAAAAAATTTAAAGATTGTAATACCTATGTGTAGCTAGTTGCAAGGTGAATTACATCATGTTTATGGAAACAACCACGCAACATCTAATGAAAAACAATCTATAAAATTTTACATTTTTTTTTATGTTTTATTTATTTCTAGGAGAGAGAGAGAGAGACAGCATGAGCAGCGGAGGGTCAGATATAAAATTTTAAAATACATAGTTTTCAAGGTAGTAGTCCACTCTTATGACTATCTTCCTTAGAAATGAAAGCATCAATATGGGAAGTTATATTTACAAGGATATTTACTGAAGCATGGTTAGTAAAGGAAAAAGTAAAATCACAAACAAATACAAGCTAGAAATAAAGAGGAAGAAAAGCTGGTAAAGTAATTGGTATCGCTTGACCAAGCTGCATTTTTAGGTATTAAAAATAATGTGTTAGAGCTACCACAGTTGACAAGGTATTATAGAATGAGGAAATAAGGGATACAGAGAAATCTGTATAAAATGATCCAACTTGGGGCGCCTGGGTGGCTCAATCGGTTGAACATCCGACTTAGGCTCAGATCATGATCTCACAGTTCGTGGGTTTGAGCCCTGCTTTGTGGCTCTGTGCTGACAGCTAGCTCAGAGCCTGGAGCCTGTTTCAGATTCTGTGTCTCCCTCTCTCTCTGACCCTCCCCTGCTCATGCAGTCTCTCTCAGAAATAAATTTTAAAAAAACACACACACACCAAAAATTGTTTAAATGATCCAACTTGTACAATAAACACAGGCTAACAAAATTCCACATGTGCATATGTTTATGATGATACAAATATAGGGGAAAATAAGGACGATAGCTTTGGTGATCCTGTGTAATTGTAAAGATGGGGAAGTGGGGGCAAGTGAAAAAGAAATAAAGACTATACTAAGCAGATCCCTGTCAAATATGAAATGATTCTATTTATGCAAAAATTAATGTGTGTATGAGGGGTGCCTGGGTGGCTCAGTCGGTTAAGCGTCAGGCTTTAGCTCAGGTCATGATCTCTCGGTCTGTGAGTTCGAGCCCGGCGTAGGGCTCTGTGCTGACAGCTCAGAGCCTGCAGCTGCTTTGGATTCCGTGTCTCCTGCTCTCTCTGCCCTTCCCTGCTCACACTCTCTGTCTCTCAAAAATAAATAAATGTTAAAAAAATTAATGTGTGTATTAATATATTATAAAGAAACAAGAGTGAGTTAGAACTGGATCTATTAACTTGTAGATACAATGGCTATTTTATCAAAAGTAAAAAATGTAGAGGCAAGATAATGGTTGTCAAGGACTGAAGGGCAGTTTTGGAACTGGAAGAGAATCTGGTTGGCTGTCTCAGTTGGCATTAACTCAAGGTGGAATAAGTTATTGGTGAGTTGAAAATAAAAATTTTAAGAGGAAATATATGTTTCCAGAGCTCGCTTTGGGCCAGACCAGTCCTAGGTCCTGAGGGTTTCAGCCTGGAGAGCTAAGCTGCAATCAATAGGGCATTCCAACTCTGACCTCTGTCTCAAAAGGGTCGTCTTTCATAGGAAGAGCCTGGCTGATCAAGTGCCTGCACAGAGTTTGTGGTTTCATTGCCCAGCGCTCCAGATTTCAAACTGGTCTGTCACCGTGGCTTCCATGAAGGGTCCCAGAGTTCTATAAACTTGAGGTTAAACCCTGGCCAGTACACATCAAACCTGGGAACAGCTTCTCCAATACAATCTTTTAAAAAAGCTTTTGGCCCAGTTGGGAGGAGGAGCAAGAAGATGGAGGGAGGAACCCAGTATTATGTGCTACTGGAAATTCCACCAAGCAAAGTTGTGAAGCTGCTTAGAGCATTGGAAAGAAAATTAGTGAAAGATTTTGTTTTCCCACGACTTGGGGTTTGTCTGACAACTGGTGTTGGAATTCTGGACTCTTTTGAATCACTGTGATTATGAAAATTCTGCTGAGCTTTAAAGAGATCCTTGGGATTTAGAGAAGTGGGGCACCGAGTAGATCTCATTGTTCTGACTTTTTACCACTGAAGATGATGGACAGTGAACTAATGCTGCCTCCTCTACATTCTGCCTCAATGTCTCCCAACATTATTCTTCGTCCCCAATTCCCCGTAATGTCACGAGTCAGTTATAGATGCGAATCAAAGTACATCACTGCAATGGAATTTTATCTCATGTGACTATTTTTTTGGATGGATATTATGGCTGGATGATACAAATCTGTTAAGAGTGCTGATCTATTATGTAACCCTAATCCAGAAAATTCACAGACACATTGCCTAATTATGACAAAGGCACAAGAACACTGACTGAAGAGGTCTAGTGACAATTTCTGATATATATTAGACCACTTACAGTGTTCTCTTTAGATTTGTAGTTTTTTTAAGCCAATAATTCCATATGGATATAACAGGAGACCAGAAATGTTTATTTCTGGATATGAATTCATATTTCTGGACATACTGCTTTCCAGTCTTACTCAGAGAATACCCAGCTTTTGGGAAAGAATGGAGTAGTCCAGACACAATAAAATGCCAGTTACATTGGTCAAATTTGTATTCTTTGCCCTTAAGCTTACTTTGATAACCTCTGAAGTAACTTCTAGGTTTGCAAAGATGAAAAACATCTAACCTCAGCACTTTTCCTTCAAATAACAGAGGCTGTTCATCCTTCAGTCTACATATTATGCTTCTTTAGTTTCTCTCTTGGCAGTTTTGCAATACCCTTATTGTAAGATGGGTATGATGCCCGACACTTAGTAGACATTTATTCCATATTTTTATCTCAAGGAATGTGATAATGATGAATGAATTTAGTAAGGATGGGCTAGGTTAGGGTTTTATAACAAATTACTCTGTGGTTTAAAATCTCAGTGGCTTAGTACAACAAAAGTATATTTCTTGCTCATCACAAACTCTGATGTGAGTTGAAATGGAGTGTTCCACATCTGGTGAGTTGGGGATTCTCTTGTGAGGTCATTCTCTCAACATCTGATTTCCAGAGTTGTCCCAGCAAAAGGAGAAAAAGATGAAGGTGACCTACTGACACTTGAGTGCATTGGAATGGAGACGGCACATCACTTCCATACATTCTCACACTGGATGCAATCACATGGCCCCGACCCAACAACAGGGCAGCATGAGAGATGCAGGGAGCCCATGAATACTCAGTGAGCACTAATGGTCTCTGCCAACCTTGAGTTTTAGGAAACAGTGAGGTATAAACTAAAAGCCAATGCAATATTTTCCATTTCCATTTTTAGTTGTCTATACTTCATATTACCCCTAGTACTACAAATTACTTAGTGGGGAAAAATATTTTTTCATGTTTGAGAAATGCTGAATACTATATTTACTTCACTGAATTTACAATGTGCCATTAATTATTAAAGGTGGTTGAAAGTGTCACATTAGGGGTACCTGTGTGGCTCAGTTGGTTAATCCTCTGACTCTTGATTTCAGCTCAGGTCACGCTTTCATCGTTCAAGGGTTCAAGCCCCAAGTCGAGCTCTGTGTTGATGGCACGGGACCTACTTGAGATTCTCTGTCTCCCTCTCTCTCTCTTAAAAATAATTAATTAATTAATTTAAAAAGTGTCACATAAAAGAAACCTATTTAATTAGAATAGGCAAGATATCAGACAGTGAAGTCAACTTATTTATTTTCTTTGACAAATGTTTTCTGAATACCTATTATTTGCCAGGGGTTGAACTAGACTTTGGGGGAGGAAATTGGATGCCTTAGGCTTTGTCTGTGCCCACAAGGAGATTAATTCCAAGAGAGGAATATAAAGCAATTCCATGTGAGCACTCACATTACAGTAGAGTGTAAATGTTTACCTATTCATTGGTACCTATTCATTTCTCACTTTGGATATGCTCTTCCATCAGCACTACATCCACCCTGCTCTTTATTTATTTCTGGTTTTATGCTTTTACACTGTCGTTTGTCTGTTGTTGCTGTTGTTGTTGTTGCTGTTGTTTTTCCCCTTTCGGTTTGCTTGTTTGTTTGATTTGTCTGTGCATTTGCATGCTTTTGCTCCCTGTGTGTTTGTCTGTCTGTTTTCCTTTTCAGGGCTACCTCAAGAAACAAACCAAAGTACACATAGTGGAGACTCCCAAATATCACTACGAGTAAGGAAATAAAATAACCAAAGGCACAACAAGAGAAACCAAGGAACGACATTAAAAGAACACTTCCTGAACAGACAGACCACGGACAGTCAATGAGCCTCCTTGAATATAGCGAACTCGCAGGTGCAGAGCACATAACAAGCTTTTAAAACTTACAAGAGACAGAAAACTAGCCAAAATGACAAAACATAAGAACTCTCCTCTAAAGAAATTCCAGGAAGAAATGACAGCTAAAGAATTGCTCAAAAACAGATATAAGCAACATAACTGACCAAGAATTTAGAACAATAGTCATCAAATTAATTGCTGGGCTTGAAAAAGGCATGGAAGACGGTGCATAATAAAATGGAGGCAGCCACTGCACGGATTGAAGAGGCAGAGAGGAGAATAGGTGAATTAGAAGACACAATGATGGAAAAAGAGGAAGCCAAGAAAAAGAGAGGTCAATTGATCCAGGAGCACTAAAAGAGAATTCAAGAATTGATGCAATCAAAGGGAACAATATCCGTATCATAAGAATTCCAGATGAAGAAGAGAGATAAAGGAGCTGAAGGGGTACTTGAACAAATTATAGCTGAGAACTTCCCCAATCTGGAGAAGGAAACAGACATTGAAATCTAAGAGGCACAGAGAACTCCCCTCAGACGTAACTTGAATCAATCTTCTGCACCACTTATCACAGTGAAACTGGAAAAACATCAGGACAAAGAGAATTCTGAAAGCAGGTAGGGACAAAAAGGCCCTAACATGCAAAGGGAGACCTATCAGAGTGGTTACAGACCTATCTACTGAAACTTGGCAGGCCAGAAAGGAATGGGAGGAAATCTTCAATGTGATGAACAGAAAAAATAGGCAGTCAAGAATCCTCTATCCAGCAAGCCTGTCATTCAGAATAGAAGGAGACATAAAGGTTTTCCCAAATGAACAAAAATTGAAAGAATTCATCACCACTAAACTAGCCGGACAAGAAATCCTAAGGGGGACTCTATGAGGGAAATGTTGCAAGGAATGCAAGGTACCAGAGACACCACCACAAGCATGAATCTTACAGAGAACACAATGACTCTAAACCCATATTTTTCAATAATAACACTGAATGTAAAGGGACGAAATGCTCCAATCAAAAGACATAGGGTAGCAGAATGGATTTAAAAAAACAAAATCCATCTATTTACTGTCTACAAGAAACTCATTTTGGACCTGAGGACACCTTCAGATTGAAAGTAAGGGGATGGAGAAATATCTATCATGCTACTGGAAGTCAAAAGAAAGCTGGAGTAGCTATACTTATATCGGACAAACTGGACTTTAAAGTAAAGGCAGTAACAAGGGATGAAGAAGGGCATTCTATAATAGCTACAGGGTCTGTCCATCAGGAAGAACTAACAATTATAAATGTCTACACACCAAATATGGGAGCACCTAAGTATTTAAAACAATTAAATCTTAAATCTAAAACAATTAAAAACAGAAATAATCTTATAGATAAGAATATGCTAATAGCAGGGGAATTTAATACTCCACTTACAGCAATGGACAGATCAACCAGACAGAAAATCACTAAAGAAACAATGGACTTGAATGACACATTGGACCAGATGGATCTGACAGATATATTTAGAAGTCTACATCCTGAGCCATGGAATTCACTTTCTTTTTAAGTGTGCATGGCACATTCTCCAAGATAGATCACATACTGGGACATAAAACAGCCCTCAATAAATATAAAAGAATTGAGATAATACCATGCACACTTTCAGACTGCAATGCTATGAAACTTGAAATCAATCACAGGAAGAAGTCTGGAAAACCTCCAAAAACATGGAGGTTAAAAACACCCTACTAAAGAATGAGTGGGCCAATCAGCCAATTAGAGAAGAAATTATAAAATACATGGAAACAAATGAAAATACAATCCAAACTCTATCGGATGCAGCAAAGACAGTCTTAAGAGGAAAGTACATTGCACTCCAGGCCTATTTCAAGAAATTAGAAAAAGTACAAGTGCAAAATCTAACAGCTCATCTAAAGGAACTAGAGGCAGAGCAACAAGAACCCCAAACCCAGCAGGAGAAAAGAAATAGTAAAAATCAGAGCAGAAATAAACATCATAGAAACCTAAAAAACAGTTGAACAGATCAATGAAACCAAGAGTTGGTTTTTTGAAAAAATAAACAAAATTGACAAACCTCTATCTAGGCTTCTCTAAAAGAATAGAGAGAGCACTCAAATAGACAAAATCATGAATGAAAATGGACTGATTACAACCAACCCCTCAGAAATACAAACAATTATCAGGGAATACTATGAAAAATTATATGCCAACAAATTGGACAACTTAGAAGAAATGGACAAATTCCTAAAGACACACTCAAACCAAAATTCACATTGGAAGAGAGAAAATCTGAACAGACCAACAACTAGTGAAGAAATGGAATTCTTCTAGTTACCAAAAATCTCCCACAAATTGAATCAGTTATCAAAAATCTCCCAACAAATAAGAGTCCTGGGCCAGATGGCTTCCCTGGGGAATTCTAACAGACATTTAAAACAGAATTAATACCATTCTTCTCAAGCTATTCCAAAAAATAGAAATCAAAGGAAAACTTCGGGACTCATTTTATGAAGCCAGCATCACTTTGATTCCCAAGCCAGACAGAGACCTAGCAAAAAAGGAGAACTACAGGCCAATATCCTTGATGAATACGGATGCAAAAATCCTCAACAAGATACTTGCAAATCAAATTCAACAGCACATAAAAAGAATTATCCACAAAGATCAAGTGGGATTCATTCCTGGGTCACAGGGCTGGTTCAATATTCGCAGATCAATCAATGTGATACATCACATCAACAAAAGGAAAGATAAAAATCATTAAATCTTGTCAATAGATGCAGAAAAAGCATTTGACAAAATACAGCATCCTTCTTAATAAAGATCGTCTAGAAAGTCGGGATAGAAGGAACTTATTTAAACATCATAAAAGCCATCTATGAGAAGCCCTCAGCTAACATCCTCCTCAACTGGGAAAAACTGAGAGCTTTCCCCCTGAGATCAGGAACATGACAGGGATGTCCACTCTCACCACTGTTGTTTAACATAGTGCTGGAAGTCCTAACATCATCCATCAGATAACAAAAGGCAATCAAAGGCTTCAGAACTGGCAAAGAAGAAGTCAAACTCTCACTTTTCACAGAAGACATGATACTCTACATAGAAAACCCAACAGACTCCACCAGAACCCTACTAGAACTGATCCAAGAACTCAGCCAAGTTGCAGGGTACAAAATCAATGTACAGAAATTGGTTGCATTTTTATACACCAGCAATGAAGCAACAGAAAGAGAAATCAAGAAACTGATCCCATTCACAATTGCACAAAAAACCATGAAATACCTAGGAATAAACCTAACCAAAGATATGAGATCTGTATGATGAAAACTATAGAAAACTTATGAAGGAAATTGAAGAAGACACAAAGAAATGGAAAAACATTCCATGCTCATGGATTGGAAGAATAAATATAGTTAATATATCATTACTACCCAAAGCAATCTACGCATTCAATGCAATTCCAATCAAAATTGCACCTGTTTACTTCTCAAAACTAGAACAATTTATCCTAAAATTTGTATGGAACCACAAAAGACCCCTAATAGCCAAAGTAATATTGAATAATAAAACCAAAATGGGAGGTATCACCATCCCAGACTTTAGCCTCTACTACAAAGCTGTCATCATCAAGACAGTATGGTATTGGCACAAAAACAGACACATAGACCAAGGGAATAGAATAGAGAACTTAGAATTCGACCCACAAATGCACAGCCAACTAATCTTTGACAAAGCAGGAAAGAGTATCCAATGGAAAAAAGACAGCTCTTTAACAGATGGTGCTGGGAGAACTGGACAGCAACATGCAGAAGAATGAAACTAGATCATTTTCTCACACCATACACAAAAATAAACTCACAATGGTTAAAGGACCTGAATGTGAGACAGGAAACCATCAAAACCCTAGGGGAGAAAGCTGGAAACAACCTCTTTGACCTCAACTGCAGCAACTTCTTACTTGACACATGCCCAAAGGCAAGGTAATCAAGAACAAAAATGAACTATTGGGACCTCATGAAGATTAAAAGCTCCTGCACGGCAAAGGAAACAGTCCTAAAACTAATATGCAACCGACAGAGTGGGAAAAGATAGTTGCAAAAAATGACATATCAGATAAAGGGCTAGTCTCCAAAATCTATAAGGAATTCACCAAACTCCACACCCCCCAAAACAAAAAACAAAACAAAACAAAACAAAACAAAAAAAGAATTCAGTGAAGAAATGGGCAGAAGATATGAACAGACACTTCTCCAAAGAGGACATCCAAATGGCCAACAGACACATGAAACAATGCTCAGGGTCCCTCCTCATCAGGGAAATACAAATCAAAACCACACTAGGTACCACCTAACACCAGTCAGAGTGGCTAAAATGAGCAAATCAGAGGACTCCAGATGCTAGCGAGGATGTGGAGAAATGGGCACCCTTCTACACTGTTGGTGGGAATGTAAACTGGTGCAGCCCCTCTGGAAAACAGTGTGGAGGTTCCCCAAAAAATTAACCATAGAACTTCCCTAAGACCCAACAATAGCACTGCTAGGAATTTACCCGAGGGGTTTAGGAGTGCTGATGCATAGGAGCACATGTACCCCAATGTTCATAGCAGCACTCTCAGCAATAGTCAAAACATGGAAAGAGCCTAAGTGTCCATCAATGGACAAATGGATCAAGAAGATGTGGTTTATCTATACGATGTAATACTACATGGCAATGTGAAAGAATGAAATCTGGCCATGTGTAGCAACATGGATGGACCTTGAGGGTGTTATGTTGAGCGAAATAAGTCAGGCAGAGAAGGACAGTTACCATATGTTTGCACATTTAGGAGGATTAGGAGGAACTTAACGGAGGACCATGGGTGAGAAGAAGGGGGAAAATGTGGGGGAGAGGGATGGAGGCAAACCATGAGAGACTCTTGAATGCTGAAAACAAACTGAGAGGAGTTGGGGTGGGGGGAGGTGAAGGGGGGTGATGGGCATGGAGGAGGGCACTTGTTGGGATGAGCACTGTGTGTTATATGGAAACCTACTTGACAATAAACTATTAAAAAATGTTTATTCATTTTGAGAGAGAGAGAGAGGCAGAGAGAAAGGGAAAGAGAAAATCCTAAGGAGACTCCATTCTGTAAGAGCAGAGCCTGATGTGAGGCTCGAACTCATGAACTGTGGGACCATGATCTCAGCAGAAATCAAGAGTTGGTTGCTTAACTGACTGAGCCACTCAGGCACCCCTCATCTTTGCCTTTTTATGTCAATGCAGAAATCTTGCTGTTTTTTCTTTCTGGTTGTATCACCTCTTCAGAGTTTGGTTGCTTTCTCCCCCTGGGTAACTCACTTCTTATAGTTAGATATGGCTTCTGGGTGTTTGCTGGTCACTGTGTGAGTTCTTGCTTTATTATTTTACGCTCTCTCCTTGGTTCTGGGTGTTCTTTTAGCCAGCATGGGGCCCTTCCTGCTCGAGCAGCACTCATCCACCTGTGGGTAGATCAATACCATCTGTCCTTAGAGTTCTTTGAACAGTGGCTCACTTCAGAGCCATAAATGCCTGGGTCCATGAGCTAATCCAGTCTCCCTGGTTGATAGAATCCATGACAGGATCACAAGCCACAGGGTCATAAACATCATTTGGGTGCTAATAAATTTCAAGTTTTGAAAGGAGGTGTTTATGTCTAGCAAGAGATACTGTTTGCAGAAGGAATTTTCTTTGGGGTGTCTGTAATTTGTTTGGTGGCAGGGATACCTCCGTGTCCTGACAAGAGAATGTCTTTCAGTTTCAGGTAAAGGGAGGAGGGCGCCATTTGGTAGCAAGAGCCCTGGGGCTGCCACCTTCCCAGTCTCAGCTGCTCTCCTCATTCTTTGTGAGATTATTTTCACAGTGCATCTTTGGTAGCTGACTCTCTGGGGGAAGGGTGTTAATTTTTATTGCATTCTCCAGCCCTCTTTGGTTCCCCCATGTGCATACTCTTCTACTCTGGTGGCAGAATTTTGAAACTTTTATCTTTCAGTCCAAAGTTTTGGGTTGGAGTATGCAATATAGCATGCAATTTTGTTCTTTGGATGTCTTTAAAAATAGGTTAAGTTCCTATTTCTGTTGGGGTGTGTTGTGTGGCCTGATGTGTTCAACTGGCTGCTCAGACAGGTCAGTATTGATCAGTAAGTTTTTATGAGTGATGTTTCCCTGATTCAGGACTCTTGGATGAGGGCGGAGATCCAAAGCAAAGAGAAAGCATGGCCTGCAGTCTGACTGGGAAGGAAAGGGGCAGGGGATGAGGAATAAGTGAACCTGTGTCTTATTGATGTGCGGTCCACCCGCTTGCAAGTGAGGCAGCCTCGAAGGGCTGGCTGGCCCCTCACAGCGTGGCTGTGTAACTTCCAGGCTGAGGGGTTGTGGGGATACACAGCCTAGCCTCACCAACTGGGCACTAACGGTTCCATTTTTGTACTACCTCGGTTGACTGCTTTGTAAAGACAGGATCTGGTTTAGTACTTCAACATTCCCAGAGACGTTGGGAGAGCCTGGTTAGTCGTGGGTACTTGCTGATTTGTGGTGCTTTTCAGTTTTCTCTCCCCTTCCGCTGTCTCTCGCACTCAGGTGCACACACTCCGTTTTGGAAGGGCCGCTAGGTTAATAGGTGAATGCAAACTTGCTCTTTAGAACAAACATCTGACTGTCATAGGAGAGTTTTGTGGTCAGAGTGAAGAGTCAATAGCAAGTCAGTTTATGTCAGTCCTCTATGGGGGAATCTGCCAAAAGGCTGATGGATCTACTTTTTAATTTTTATTTTATTTTAAATGTTTTATTTATTTTTGAGAGAGAAGGTGTGAGCAGGAGAGGGGCAGAGGGAGGTGCAGAGGATCCCCAGCAGGCTCTGAGCTGACAGCAGCAAGCCCGATGAGGGACTTGAACTCACGAACCCTGAGATCATGACCTGAGCCAAAGTTGGCTCAACCAACTGAGCCCCCTGACAGGTGTCATTCTACTTTTTTTATTTTTAAAGGTGAGAGGCTATGTAGCTGTCACCAGCATGAAATCCCCGACCAGTGAGAAATGCCCTGGTAAACCACAGCTCCTGCTGTCAACTTTTGCCCTAACTCCGAAGTGTTACTCCTACCGTCCATGAAATATGCACCTGACATGCTAATGGATGGAGGCTTCTCTGTGGAGGTCCTGTGGGTAATGAGTCTGCAGCTGATTAAATCACAGACTTCCCATATCATTCTTAGGAATTCTGTAGCTAGGTTCCTTGAGCTGACAGCTCTACAATAGCACCTTTTGAACTGTTTCTGGTCTCATGCCAGAAAACTTATCTTTTAATGGTTTTGTACCCACCTCCCAGCTCCTAGGGCAAGCAGAGAAAGGAAGGAATATGCTTTGAAAGAAATTCCAAGCTTCTATTGTGTATTTTTCCCATTTTGCAGTCCAGTTTATCATTGACGAAAGCATCATGGAAAATAGCAGAAGAGCAAGCTATTTTAGAACTCTGCGTAAAGGCAAAATTCATAATATTTAAACACTTATGTTGAAGGCTTCTTATTTACCCGGGCATTCTGCTTGGGGCTGGGGATAGCAGGTTAGCAAACAGTGTTTTGTCATTAGCATTCTTTGTGACTCTTGTGATCTAAATTGCACATCATGATTATGAAGTAGGTGCGTTTTTTGTTTGTTGTTTTGAAAAAGGTCCCTTACTAGAAAGTAAAGGGCAATAATATCTTCTTTTCTACCATGTTGTTTTCCATAACCAAAATAGCTACTATTCTATGAAAACTCATTTCTGTAGGATTTTCTTGAGAGCCCTCTTAATGTAGCAGTGTTTTGTTTTGTTTGTTTTGTTTTGTTTTTTGTTTTTTTTAAATGAGGACTCATGAAAGAAATTTCTCTCAGGACTCATCCACATGAAGATCTGTAATCTTCACAAGTAAGAGGTTTGCTTTAATCCTGTGTATACTGTGAAGTCATAAACTTGTATTTTTCTCTTTGTGGAGATGTTAGGACACCCATGCTACTGAGATCCCAGGATGCAAGCTATAAGGTGCATTTCCTCCCCTACAAATGCTATTTCTAACTTCATTTGGCTTTCTTACCCTGATTTTCCTTCTGTTTTGGTTTTCTCACTTATTTTAATCTTACAGAACTATTTACACACATTTAAAAATGTTTATTTATTTTGAAAAATAGAGAGAGTGAACAGGGGAAGGGCAGAGAGAGAGGGAGAGAGAGAATTCCAAGTAGACTCCACACCATCAGCACAGAGCTGGATGTGGGGCTCAATCTGATGAACTGTGAGATCAAGACATAAGCAGAAACCAAGAGTCAGTCGCTTAACTGACTGAGCCACTCAGATGCCCCTACTTACATACATTTTAATAAATATTGAAGTCTGCTTGTTACAGCTAAGAAAAGTGTAGGCCAGATATATTTTATGCTTAAAAATTTCTGGAGGTTTTAAGAATTGTATCTAGATGTTTTTCATGTTCTACAGGTCCCCAATTAAAAAATTCATATATAGCTGGCCCTTTGCACAATTGAAAATCCACATATAACTCTTAACTCCACCAAAAACTTAATAGCTGTTGTTAACTGGAAGCCCTACCAAAACACAGAGTTTACTAATACATGTTTAGTATGTGATGTGTGTTATATACTCTATTCTTCAATAAAGTGAGCTAGAAGAAAAGACAATATTAATTATATTGTCAAAAAAAGAAAATACATTTATAGTATTATACTATATTTATTGAAAAAAAAACCCACAAACCCATATAAGTGTGTCTGTGCAGTTCAAACCTATGTTGTTCAAGGGTCAACTGTACTTCAAGAGAGTTTTTTTTTTTAAGTAGGCTTCATGCTCAGTGCAGAACCCAATGTGAGGCTTAAATTCATGACTCTGAGATCAAGACCTGAGCTGAGATCAAGTTTCTGAAACTTAACTGACTGAGCCACCCAGGTGCCCCTCAAGAGAGTGTTTGATTCAAGAAGGATCACAGTGATATCTAGTTTGTTTTAGAGAATATTCTTCATTTATCCTTGTTGAGGTATCCTTGTTGTGCATAGAGAATAAGACAATATATTTTTTCCATTTCATATTATAAAAGCAATACAAGCTCATGTTAAATATTTCACACAGCATATAAATGGCATTTAAGTACTAAAAGTCTTTTCCCTCCACAATATCTAAATTTCAGCCCCCATGTTTGACATTGTAGACTCTTCTTTGTACCTGTATGAGTATACATGCACGTGGTACTTTGGTGATACTTGATTGAATATTTCTGTGTGAAGTAGGCTTTTGTAAGTTGACAAAGTATGGACTTTTGTAAGTTGACAAAGTATGGACTTTTCACCCAGAGCTGTACAATTAGCTCTCTTTTATTCTTTTTATAGCAGTTTATTATTCCATCATATGACTACTTCATACTTTATTTGACTGGTCTTCTAATGATGGACACTTAGGACTCTCCTTTTATGTAAGCAAACATTGCTGTAACCACTGCCTTTGTTCTTATAATTTTTATACTCCAGAAGGAAAGGTACTTTTCTGGAGAGATAATTGCTGGGTAAGCATGTTGAAATTTTTGATAGGTACCACCAATGGCCCTCCAAAATAGGGTTCTGCATTTGGGGTTTTGATCTGCCTCATTCCCTCATCCCTCCCTTACAAAGCCTGGTTATAATTAAACTTCCTTTTCTTATAAGAAAGGCAAAAAGTGGCATTTTATGTCTGTTTTCAGTATTTCTAGTATTAGAAAGGTTTAATTTTGGGGGGAAAGGAGTTGGCTCTGTTTTAAAAACTTGAGATATAATTCACATATTTCTATTAGTTTCAGATACACAAGTCAATGACTTGGTACATGTGTGTATTGCAAAACGATCAATACAATGTCTACTTAACATCTCTTTATACATCATTACAGACTTTTCTCTTGTGATGAGAACTTTTAAGATCTACTCTCTTAGCAACATTCAACAACACAATCCAGTATTATTAAGTATTGTTGCCATGATGTACATTATGTCCTCACAACTTGTCCATTTTATAACTGGAAGTTTGTACCTCTTGACCCCCTTCACACATTTTGCCAACCTCCCATCTTCACCCGTTTGTTCTCTGGATCTCTAAGCTCTTTTTTTTTTTTTTTTATTCCACATATAAGTGATTTATTTATTTTTTAGATTCTACATACAGTATTTCTCTTTCTTTGTCTAACTTATTTCACTTAACATAATGCCTTCAGGGCACACCTGTGTTGTCATATATGGCAGAATTTCATTCTTTTTGTGGCTCAGTTGTAGTTATATATAGTATATAATATATGTGTATACACACTATTTTCTTTATTCATTCAACCATTGATGAACATTTAGATTGTTTTCATATCTTGGTGATTTTAAATAATGTTGCAATGAATGTGGGACTGCCTATATTTTTTCCAAATTAGTGTTTTCATTTTTGGGGGGATAAATATCCAGAAGTGGAATTGCTGGATCTTATGGTAGTTCCATTATAAATATTTTGAGGAATCTCCACGTTGTTTTGCACAGTGGATGCACCAGATAGCATTCCCACCAACAGTGTGTGAAGGTTCCCTTTTCTGGAGAAATCCTCACCAACACTTGTTAGTTGTTACACTCTGACAGGTGTGAGGTGGTATCTCATTGTAGTATTAATCTCTCTTTCCATGATGATGAGTGATGTTGAGCATTTTTTCATGTGTCTGTTGGCCATCTGTGTGTCTTCTTTGGAAAAATGTCTGTTCAGGTCATTTGCCCATTTTTAAGTCAGATTTTTTTTAATGCAGTTTTATGAGTTCCTTACATGTTTTAGATATTAACCCTTTATCAGATATATGATTTGCAGATATTATCTCTCACTTAGGAGGCTGTCTCTTCATTCTGTCGATGTTTGTCTTTGCCATGCAGAAGCTTTTTAGGTTGATGGAGACCCACTTGCTTATTTTTATTTTTTCTGTCTTTGCTTTTGGGATCAAATCTAAAAAGTCAATGCCTAGACTGATGTCAAGGAGTCTATGTTTTCTTCTAGGAGTTCTGTGGTTTTAGGCCTTTCACACAATATTTAGTCCATTTTGAGTTAATTTTTGTGTATATCCCTCTAACTGAAATCCATTGGAGCCACCAGCTAACATGCCACTATGATCACAGATTTACTTTAGACTTGCTGAAGTGCTTTCATAGGTACCATCTCATTAATCCTCACCACAGTCTTGTAAGGTAGAAGTTGCTATTACTATTTTTGGAAAAAAACTTTCACGAAGGTTCTGTCTGAGCTTTGGTCAACATCACAGAGTACGCCCTCCCCGCCCCCCCAGGACTCTGGCCCCAGATTCCTAGGGCACTTCTGAACCACAGCTGCCCCATTCCCAGGGATGATATTGGATCCTTCACTCAACATTAGCCTCGCCATGTGGTGCTCTTTCTTCAGGCCTTTGAGTAGATGATTTCTCAACTGGATTTGAGATTTTATTTGTGGATCCCATTCAGTTAAGTCCCCAGACACTGCTGGGAGCCACACTGGCCTCTCTGGATGGCAATCACAGCAAGGAAATGGCAGTGTTTGCACAGCTCCTGCCATGAGAAATGAAAACTGGTATCTCCTGCTACTACTGGCTCGTGTTGTGCTGGTATTGACCAGGCCTCACAATATTCCATATCAGACCAATATTCTGAACACAGATACCTCATAAGGAAAAGCATATTCCTGCCTTTACAAGAGAGATTTTAGATGAAAGCTCTATGGATGATTGTCAAAAGGCTCTTCCTGAGGGCCTTGCAGATCCAAGACTTAGGGGGTTAAGAACACAAGAATTACAACTGAGCCTGGCCCCGAGACAAAGAGCCTAATTTAGAGTTAAGGTACAGATAAGGGCAGAACTTAAGTTAATACTTACACCTTCTCCTAATTGGTGATGTATGGCAGTCCCTTCCCCAAGGCCTACTTTCTGCAAACATCCTCCCTTACAGGTGGCTAGGATGAGGATAGATAAGAGTAGCTAAAACATTACCCACAAACAAAAGGCTGACACTTTTAGGGCCTCCATAGTGTTCACACATTCAGCATCAAATAGGTTTCCACAAACAACTTATTAACCAACTCAAAAACATACATTTGAGAGTCAGACAGAATGACTCTTAGCCCATCTATACACTTAACCTATGACCTAACCTTAGCGTGATTAACTTAGAACAAATATGTATCCTGTCTTTTACTAAGAATACCCTGCTAAATCTTTAGTTGTAAGATTTACTTAACCTTGGGGCGCCTGGGTGGCTTAGTCGGTTGGGCGTCCGACTTTCGCTCGGGTCGTGATCTCGCGGTTCGTGGGTTCGAGCCCCGCGTCGGGCTCTGTGCTGGCTGCCAGCTCAGAGCCTGGAGCTTGTTTCAGTCTGTGACTCCCTCTCTCTCTGACCCTCCCCTGCTCACGCTGTCTCTCTCTCTCTCTCTCCTAGAAATAAATAAAAAACATAAAAAAAAAAAAGATTTACTTAACCTCACTATAATTGGAATAGTTCTGCAAGAATATTTCTGTAAAACCTGCTTCTGTACACTTTCCAAAGCATCTTATCACAAAGAGCTACCCATTGTAAAAATTCCTTTTTCTGATGTCATGTTATCATTTAACCTATAAATAAAGACACCAAAACCGACAGACAGAGATGCCTGTCTGGTGATCAGAAAGGATCTCGGGGCTCTCTCATTCTCTTTCGCCGACACCGTCCATCCTTCAGGGACCCCTGGATCTGTCGGAGCTGGCACGGCCTCCGGCAAGAAACCCTTTTGGAAATATACCTTCTGGAAATACACTGCCGGCTGACCAGCATCAAGACCCTGTGCCCTTGGCCTTTGCAGCCCCTTCAGCTGGGCATGGTGGCGGAGGGAGGGGCAGTTGATGATCAGACCTATATAGTGCTTTCTTTCCTAAAAGGATAAAGCTTTCCACTCTTTGCTTTCTAAAAAAAATTTTTGAAGAGGATAATTTTTCTGTAATGCTATAAATTCTTTGAGCAGATAGGTATCAGCAGCCTCTGTGATGGCAAAATACTTTTTAGCAGAAAGAGTCAGTTTGACAGATAAATGTGCTGTGTAATTAAAGGATTAAGCATCCTTTCTCCTGAAATTAAATTAAGAAGGGAAGACTTCTGTGCTAACTTGTTTATGATAAAATTATTTGTTGTCATTTTGCAAACCATGAGGTAGTGTCAGGTTTGATATTTTCACCTCCGAGGCAGATGGGAAATGACATTTATACATGACACTGACCACAGTGGCACATACCTGAATTGTCTCCAGGTTGTCAAATCCAGATGCTTCCCCTTTCACAAATGAGGGGGAATACTTCCCTTCTTCTCCCTGCTTTGTTTTTCTGTGGAGGAAAAAACGTTTCACCTTCCAGTGGATTCTGGAAGCAACTGACTTTTGTGTACATGGCACACTTATTCTTATTGGGTGATTCCATCTCTTTCTGACCCAGACCATGGTGACTGCAGAGGGGGTTTGGGGAAGACTGATTGGGGGACCTTTGGAGGGCAGGAGACCTGGCTAAAGGATTGTACAGAAGACCAGTTTAATCTAGTTAGCAAAGGCTGTTTTGCAAGTTCTGACCCTCTGCTGCTTTCTTTTATGCAGGTGTTTTCTTGTCTGCACAGAAGCAGAGCTCATCTGGCTGTTAAATCCTGGACTTTCGCTTCATCAAGGTCTTTGTGGTGTGCATGTGTGTGTGTGTGTGTGTGTGCTGTTTGTTTTTAGCTGAGGCTCTGGCCAAGCCAGACTGACAGTATCTGTGCTCTGGGAGGGGTTTCACCTCTAGGAGACTCTGGAGGAGCTGCCCAAGTGTCTGATGCAGCAGGAAGAGCTGTGCCAGGTCTTGACAGTACTTTGGACCCCAAGTCCATGGTTTCCCTCCATGCTGCCCCCTAAAGGTGATATCCAAAGTGGGGCTTTGAAAGGATTATTTTAGGCTTAGATTAAATTCAAGGGGGAGGGTGGGTGGGAGGAAAAAGCAGGAAGTTTAGAGACATCTTTGGGGAGGAGAGGGAGAGATTTTGGAAGCCTCCTTGTGCCTTGAGTCACATTCCTGTGCCTTTCCTGTGATTTCTGTGCCTCTCTGGTGCCCACAGAGGTAACTAGCTCCATGACACCATCTTCCTTCCTTCCCTGCCTCACTCTCTCTCTCTCACTCCTGTTTCCTGGGCTCTTCTTTCAAATATACCACCTGCATATGATTCATCAGCATGGAGGAAAACACTGGAGGGCACACAGTGGTTGTTAGTTGGTGTAGAGCAAGCAGGGGAAGCTGAGGAATATGGGTGAGGCAGACCAAAGAAAGCATGGGGGTGATGGGCATAATATATACTGGTACCCTCACACCCCCTTAAACACAGCGTTCTGGGCTCCTTAATAAATAATCTGTTAGGAAAAGCAAAAGATGGAGCCTTTGAGAAGAAGAAATAAAGACTTTTTAGATTTTTTAAAATATGGGCAAGACCAAGCTATAGCATCTAGGATTTCACACTCTGGTGATAAGATGATCAAGAAACACAAGAAAAGCATTAGCACAAAAGTCCTGACAGTGATTACCTTTCAGAGGTGGGTAATGGCTGGGGTGGAGCATATGACAGGGATTTCTAAGGTGGCTGCAAAGTTCTATTTCTTGACCCGGGGAGTGATTATAATAATTCATGACTATTTATATTTGTTTTGAATACTTTTCTGCACCCATATCATATTTTACTTCATAATGGAAAATTAAGAAATCATGGTAAATATGACACAACTAGTCTCTGCACTTATGAAAAATTGTGTGTCTGTGCGTCTGCGTGCGCGCGTGTGTGTGTGAGCGTGTGTGCACAGGAAAACAAATAAGCAAATGAAAACAGCAGCTGAGCAGTGGGTTCATAAAATTACCCCTGACAGCTAAGGAGAATATTCCAGAATTAGGTCGGAGACTCTCCCTTTCCAAATCTATGAGGCCTCAAGGCACCAGCCCGGGCAGCTTTCCTACCTAACTTTGTCCAGACAGATGAAGGCAGGAAGGATCAGTTTTGATCATGACTGCTGGATGTGTGAGTAACATTCTGCCTGGTAATTATTTTTGACATTTGACAGTTCTGGGCACCACCTTTTACAGCTCTGAAATGTTGGCAGGGCACTTATTTTTGAAGTGTTCATATTTTCCTATAGGTAGCCAAGTATTCACAGGATACATCTTTGGGTGCTTAGTTTCAAATGAAGGTAGAGAGTTATGGAAAGTCACAGACCCAGAGGGAAGCTTGGAGTTTCAGGCAATAACTTACTATTCAGCAACGCCAATAACCACAACAAAAGTGGGACCTTTATTTATTTATTTTTATTAAAAGTGCTTAAAGTTTATTTATTTTAGTAATCTCTACACCCAATGTGGGGCTTGAACCCATAACCCACAAGAGTTGCATGCTTTTTTGACCGAATCGAAAATGGCACTCTGAAAACGGGACTTTTAAACTAATTAAAGAAAAAAAAACCTCAGCTCCCATGTATAGAATTGGGCTTACGGTCTTTCAGAGAAGATACCGTGTGAAATCTTTGCTTCCAGATTTCTCCCTCACCTGTCTGCAGGGCACTGCTGAAATTCCGAATCTTTTAGATCACTCAGAGGGCTAATGAGATTAAAATGCAAATATGCCTGGAAGAAGTAGCCAGGTAATGACACTCATGCTATGGTGAAATGATCACATAAAGGAAGGGATTCTGAACTGGAGACAGGGAATGGCTCAGAAGAAAAATGCCTGGAACTTTGCCAAAGCAGGCAATAAAAAGGCACCAAGTGTCTGCAGTGACATGTATGGAGATTTTATCAATTAGGCTCTTTAGGTTTTAAGTGGCAGAAAATTCAACATAACTAGGATTAAGGGAAAAATGAAAGTGTATTGGCTTATATAATTTAAAAGTCCAATAGTAGATTGGCGGTGAGGTTCAGGCATCGTGTGATCAAAATGCTCAAACAGTACTTTCAAAACTAGGCTTTTCTGCTCTTACATCTACTTTTCTCTCTTTTGGATTTCCTCTCAGAGAGCCCTCTGCTAGTGGGGACTCCTATGATCTCTAAAGTGTAACATAACAGGCTATTTCTTGGCCTGATCACTGCAGAAAAATATTATGGTAAATTAGCTTTAACTGGCTCTGATTAGCCACATGCTTCTCTCTGAATCAGTCATGAAGGCCACCAGATGCAATGCTCTGGTGGGCCATGCTGGAGTTTTGTGTTTCCTCTTGGAGTCAGAGATGGGTCAATTCAATCAATTCACTTTCACTGAGATATGCAGAAGTGAATAGAAAGGGAGAAATGGGTGCTGGAGATTTAGATACCCCACGTCCTCCTTGGCAAGTTTGTGTGAGTTCCAATCCAGAGTGGCTATGAAATCAAGTTGGTGCATCATGGCCAACATCACAAAATTATAACAGAAGGGAATTTAATATATCTGAGTGTATACATATGTATGTGAATATATGTGGATATATGTGTATATCTATGTATGTGCGTATACAAATACGTGGATAAATACATACAAAACATCTTTCCCCATGGGGCATAGTAAGAAGGTATAAAAATGCTGCTTCCCAGGATCCTATGTGCCAGGCAATGTGAACTGATGTTGCCCTTCCTGTTTATACCTTCCCTTCCAGTCTCTCTCCTTTTACTCTTGTTGCTCACCCAGCTTGTTGTGACCTCTTTCCTGTTCTCATCCACTTCTTCCTTGTCTTCAAGGTCTGACTCAAAGTCACTTTCTCTGTAAAGACTGTCTGCTGAAACCCCCACCCGTGCTAAAGTACCCAGCTCTTCTTTGTGTGTTCAGAGAGACTGCCATTTGCCTGGGCCTGTCAGATACAGGTACCAACCTGCTTGCCTGAAAAAGGGGTAGAGTCACACCATCCAATATGGCCACCAACAGCCTCAGTTGGCCACTAAGCACTTGAAAAGTGATGTTCTGTAATTGTTAAACATGGCCTGGACTTGGAAGATGAAAAAAAATGGTAAAATATCTCATGAAAGTTTTTGTCCTTATTACATGTCGATAGGATAGTGTTTACAAATATATTAGGTTAAATTAAAATGCATGATTAGGGGCGCCTGGGTGGCTTAGTCGGTTAAGCGTCCTACTTTCGCTTGGGTCATGATCTCGCGGTTCGTGGGTTCGAGCCCCGCGTCGGGCTCTGTGCTGACTGCCAGCTCAGAGCCTGGAGCCTGTTTCATCTGTGACTCCCTCTCTCTCTGACCCTCCCCTGCTCACGCTGTCTCTCTCTCTCTCCTAGCAATAAATAAAAAATAAAAAAAATGCATGATTAAAATAAGTTTTATCTCTTTTTTCTTATCTCCTTCCAGATGTGACTACTAGAAAATGTAGAATTTTACTCGTGGCTTGCATTGTATGTGTACAAAATAGCACTGGCATAGAGCATAGCAGGTGAAGGCTGGGCCCTAGGGGCAGAGAGAAGTGAGCATGATTCTGGATGAACTCCTGATTTCCATAGTACAGATATTAAGAATTGGATTTGTGGGATACTTGTGCCTATTAATGGAATAATTAATGGCACGTGGGTGCACTTCATAAATGATTGCTGTTTCTTCTGTTTTACATGGTGAGGTCCCATCTCTCTACTGGATTATCTCTTTCAGTGTTTCCTTTATATAAAGCGCCTAACACACTGCCTGGCTCATAGCAGAACCCAATTCATGTTCCTTGAATGAATGAATGAATGAATGAATGAATCAGTCAATCAATCAACATCAGAAATGATTTGAGAAGTGTCCATCAACTGACGAATGGATCAAGAAGATGTGGTTTATCTGTACAGTGCAATACTCCATGGCAATGAGAAAGAATGAAATCTGGTCATGTGTAGCGATGTGGTTGGAACTTGAGGGTGTTATGCTGAGCGAAATAAGTCAGGCAGAGAAGGACAGATACCATATGTTTGCACGTATAGGAGGATTAGGAGGAACTTAATGGAGGACCATGGAGTAGAAGAAGGGGAAAAATAGTGGGGGAGAGGGAGGGAGGCAAACCATGAGAGACTCTTGAATGCTGAGAACAAACTGAGGGCAGATGAGGGTGGAGGGAGGGGTAGGGAGGTGATGGACATGGAGGAGGGCACTTGTGGCGATGAGCACTGGGTGTTATATGGAAACCAACTTGACAATAAATTATTAAAAAATAAGATAAAATTTAGTTTGCCTATTATGAAAAAAATAGAAATGATTTGAGAAAATTTTCCCAAGACAAAATTGACCCACTTGATAATTTGATTGAGAAAAAGTCTATCAGAGATTTGAGGCCACTTTATGATTTACCTGTAGGAAAATTCATAGCTGGTAACTATAGCAACTGGGCAATGCACAGCAATCTTCCTCACCCCAGACATTTCTCACTTCTTGTCAGTGGGTCAGGAGGTTGACCTAATCTCTTGTCTGAATAAGCATTTAAGCATTTTCAGTTTCTACCATTCTTGTTTGTCTTTTTTCTTTTTAATTTAAACTTTTTTCCCCCAAAGCCACATCTTTTTCAGTTTATATTCAATATGTGTAATCAATACCATGTGACAATTGCATGCACTTTGCAATGTAACTTTATGTGCTTTTCCCATGAGCTATTAAACATACGTGTGTGTGCATATGTGCAAATGCACACACACATTTTTTTTTAACCCTAAGTTCATTTGATGTAGCAGATTCAGAAATGAAATTTTTGTGATACAAGTCCTCACAGGAGATTGGGGTATAGTCATGCTAAAAATATTAGGGTAAGGGAAAATTTCCTTCATACCATGGAAGGGCTGAGGCTTATAGAAACTGGCCAGGGGTTCCTGGGAGAAACGCCTTCATATATTTCTTGACCTCATTCTTCCCTGCCTCTCCCTACTCCTCCCTGAGATTCTGGCTCTAACGTTTGCATAAATGTGCCAGAATACAATTCCTCTGGAAATGAAAGGCTGGGAATTTGGAGCCTCTGCTTATTATCCTGAGGGGTACTGGGACAATTCTCAAGTTCCTCGAGGACATGATGTGACCCTGGGGAAAGTTCTTCAGCTCTCTGCAGCCTCAATTTTTCATCTGTAAAGTTAGGATATACCACTTGCCTCACAGGGGTTTTATAGAATTTAAATTGATAATATATATGCAAATAGTGCATCAAATATGAGATACCTTATAAATGTAGGCAGAGTGATACATGTGAGTTTTGGAGATGGCGAGAGAGTTGCAGACCTGAACGAAGATAGGGTCCAAGTAGGGGGTTTCAGAGTTGGCTGATTCAATTCTCCATTTTACAAGACTGGGCTTGTGTGATGAACAATTGGAAAATCTATTTAACTAAAACTCTAGCTAAAGTGGAATTATGCCCTTGAGACAAAGAATAGACTGTCAAACAAATAAAAGGCTAGTTCCTGGAGACACTAAACATTCATGATTTCTTGAAGGTCCTAGTGGGGGACAGGTGCCCAAATGACAGACCATATCCAAACCCAGAAGAATGACTTTGAAGAAGAGGACCCTCCAAGGACATAGATCTGCCTCTCAAGTGTAACAGAGACAGAGGAGCAAACAAAGGGCCATAGCCATGTTGGGAGTAGAACAATTATCTCCCACTTGGAAGGAAAAGGTCCACATCAGGTTTCCTGAGGCCTCGAGGTAAAGTTGGGCTAAGCCTGTGAGAGGGCAGAGGGTGGGTAAGTTCTGAGAAGTGGGAAGGGAGAATGTACTTGGTGGAGGATGGCAGGAGGGAGAACATGGTGGTGGAAAGCCTCCTGCCATCTGCTGGGAGATTGGGTAAGATGATCAAGCCAGACTGAAGGAATGGGGAAACACAGGAACATGAAAATAAAACTGAGAATTTAAGTTGGGATCATATCAAGAGCTAGATGGAGGAGCTTTTACTCTATTGGGTAAATACTAGGAAGTCACTGAAGTGTTCTGAGCAAGGGAGTGTCATGATAAAATGACTATTTAAAGAATATTGGGTAGAATGTGTGGGATAGATTGGAAGTGAATAGGTAAGAAGAGCTACCTTGACAGGTCCCAATGGAAAGAGTAAATGAGAGATTTGGAACCAGATTTAATTTTGGTTCTTGATTCTGACTTATTAGTAGTGTGAACTTGGTAAGGTTACTTAAACTTCTGTAAATCTCACTTTCCTGATCTATAAGATAGGGAATAAAAAGCAAAGGACTATTTGCTGAGATTCTGCAATGAATTAATAGTACCTGACACAGGATCTGGTACACACCAGTGAATAGATTAATAGCATTAGAAGGGAGAAGGCACATAATAAGGCTTAGCTAAGAAGCTCTAAAGGAAACCAACAAGTATCAATAATATCCTCTCTTCCCTCCTATCATTTAGATCAGGAGCTGGCAAACTAGGGTTAGTGGGTCAAATCCAGCCAATGGTCTGTTTTATACAGTCATTGAGCTAGGAATCATTTTTACATTTTTAAAGGGTTGTAAAATCCAACCAACCGTCAAACAACCAACCAGTCAATCAACAAACCAATCAAAGGAATAACTAAGAAGATGTGACAGAGACCATATGTGGCTCACAAAACCCAGAGTACTTACTATCTGGCCCTTTTTAAGAGAATTTTGTTGACTCCTTTTCTAGAGAAAACCCTTAAACATCTAAGCAAAGACCACATCCATGGAAAGAACACATCTATACAATGATACTCATACACAGAAGAACCTATTGGGCACCTTTTCCTTGGGTGGGGACTAGCAGAGCTTTTTGCACATTGGGAACAGTTGCTTTGCTTGAGAGCTTCATCCTCTGAGTCTTTCTGTAAATGTAATCATTCCTGGGTCTTGGGGTTTCAATACCTCATTCCTCTTTCAAATTTTTGGCTCTTGCTTGCTACAGACAAATATTGTGGGACTCTCCAATATCTACAAACATTCGTGGGCCTTTGAGGGAAAAAAAAAGCTGCCTTAGTATTTGAAAAATATTTAGGAAAAACTGTCTTCATGTCCTGGATACTTGCAGAAAGACCTTTTTTTTGTATAAAGGGTTAGACAGCAAAAAGGAGGTCCTGAGGTGCATTGATCATATCATTGTTTTACAAGTCTGAGGCTTATCTAAGGCAAACAAATATGCTGGCTGAGAGACTTAAAAAAATAAGATGTTTAGGCTATAGTTACAAAATACATGACATAATGGAAACATGCATGAATTTTCAGAAAAAAAGAAGAAAAAAGAAAAATAAAAAGCAGCAGAAAAAAATCTGACTAAATCAGAGCCAGATGGGATATGTAGATTTGACAAGAAGGAATGAGCTTCAGGAATAATATTTTTCCTGATAGTACTCTGTTTAACTTTTTTCATAAGTTTATTAAATTTTATTTATTTTGAGAAAGAGAGAGAGAGAGAGAGAGAATCCCAAGCAGGCTATGCACTGTCAACATAGAGCATGGTGTAGAACTTGAACTTACAAATCAGAAGATCAAGACCTGAAATCAAGAGTCAGATGCTTAACTGACTGAGGGACACAGGCACTCCAGCTAAACCTTTCTAAAAAAAGTTTGTTTGTTTGTTTGTTTGTTTATAGACAGAGAGGGGGGAGGAGGGGCAGAGAGAGAGGGGGACAGAGGATCTGAAGCAGGCTCTGTGTGGGCAGCAGAGAGCCCAATGTGGGCTTGAACTCATGAACCAGGAAATCATGACTTGAGCCAAAGTCAGACAATTAACCTAATGAGCCACCCAGTACCTCTAACTGTACCTTTAAAAAGACATTTAGAAATGCATCCTTTTGTTTATTAAACTATCATGATGATACTTGAATTTAGGATCTTAACTTTACAAAAAAAAAAGAAGCCATTCTCCTTGAACTTTATTTTGATATTCAGGGAATAAATCCATTAATTCCACACATACTCCTTCAACAGATATATTGTAAGTACTACTACATACCAGAAACTGGGTGAGGACAATGGTCCCAGTCCTGATGCAGGGTGTAATCTTGGGATTAGAGAAATAGGTAAATAAGCAAGTGGCTAGATATTGAGGTCAATTATATAGCAGCATTTTGTGATAGAGAACAGGAGGTAATAAGAGGTTCCTACTTTAGAGAAGGAGAGTCAAGGGCAATCTCTCTTTGAGGATTTGACAGTTTAGCAGATACTAAAGGGTGTCTCAGGTCAGGTTCCCCAAAGCAGAGTCAGAGATGAAGACTGTGTGCAAGTTATTAGTTGGGAAATGCTTTTAGAGGCCAGGGTGGGGACATACAGCAAGACATTTAAGGAGGTATTCACTCTCAGGTTTGTGTAAGGACAACATTGGCATCTGAGAATGGGTACCTTCTTAAATTTTGTGCCCCATGTGCCATATTCACCTTACTCTGATCATGGCCCTGATTCACAAGTGCAAGTATGAAAAATATACATAGTTACAATAAGTATATAAAAGCATCCATCCACACTGGTCCCAGCCTCTGCTTCCAGACAGGTAACAATTACCATGAGTTTCTTGTTTTCGTCCAGAGTATTTCATGCATATAAAATTAACACACATGAAACTAGAAAACACGGTTGAAAGAAATTAAAGAATGATACAATAAATAGAGAATCTTCTGTGCTCATGGATTGGAAGATTTAATATTGTTAAAATGTCCATACTACCTAAAGCAATCTACAGCGTCAATGCAACCTCTATTAAATCCTAATGAAAATTTTTGCAGAAATAGAAAAATCTATCCTAGAATTCATATGGAATCTCAAGGGACATTGAATAGTTAAAAAAATTCTTGAAAACAAAGAACAAAGTTGGAGATCCCTCACTTCCTCATTTCAAAACTTACTACAAAGCTACCGTGATCCAAACAGTGTGGCACTGGCATATAGACAAACATGGACCAATGGAATAGAAAGCCCAGAAATAAGCCCTTGCATATTTGGTAAAATGGTGTTTGATAAGAATGCCAAGGCTGTTCAACAGGAAAAGGAGAGTTTTTTCAACAGACAATGCTGGGAAAATTGTATATCTACAGATGAAAGAAAGAAATTGGAACTTTATCTCACACCATATACAAAAAATTAACTCAAAATGAATCAAAGACCTAAATGTAAGAGCTAAAACTATAAAACTTTTAGAAGAAAATGTAGGGGAGACTGCATGGTACTTGATCTGGCGATTATTTCTCAGGACATCAAAAACACAACCAACAAAAGAAAAAATAGATAGGGGCATCTGAGTGGTTTAGTCGGTTAAGTGTCCAACTTAAGCTCAGGTCATGATCTCACAGTTTGTGAGTTTGAGCCCAGCGTCAAGCTCTGTGCTGACAGCTCAGAGCCTGGAACCTGCTTCATAATCTGTGTCTCTCCCTGTCTCTGTCCCTCCTATCCTCATGCTCTGTCTCTCTCTCTCTTTCAATAGTAAATAAACATTAAAATTTTTTTAAAAAATAAAGTAGATTTCATCAAGATCAAAACCTTTTGTTCACCAAAAGATATTATTAACAGAGTTAAAAGACAACCCTCAGAATGGGAGAAAATATTTGCAATTTATTTATCTGATAAGAGAGGGATTAATATCCAGAATATATTTAAAGAAACTTATGACTTAGTAACAGCAACAAGAAACCAAAACAACATAATTAAAAAATGAGCAAAGGACTTGAATAGATATTTCTCCAAAGAATATATTACAGATGGCCAGAAAGCACACAAAAAGATCCTTTTAAAAAATCCAACAATAAGAAAACTAAACCTGATTCAAAAATGGGCCAAAGACCTTAACAGACACCTCCCCAAAGGAGATATACGGATGGAAAATAAGCATAACAAAAGATGCTCCACATCATATATAATCAGGGAAATGCAAATTAACACAATGAGATAGCACTACCCTACCCACCTATCAGAATGGCCAAATTCCAGAACACCGACAGCATCAAATGCTGGCAAGGATGTGGAGCAACAGGAATTACCATTCATTGTTGGCGGGAATGCAAAAACAGTTCAGTCACTTTGGGAGGCAGTTTGGCAGTTTCTTAACAAAACTAAACATATTCTTACTGTAAGATCTGGCAGTTGTGTTCCTTGGTATTTACTGAAAAGAGTTGAAAACTTATATCTATACAAAACCTGCACACAGATGTTTATAGCAGCTTTATTCATAATTGCCATAACTTGGAAGCCATCACGATGCCTTCCTGTAGGTGAATGGATAAATAAACTTGGTACATCTAGACAATGGAATATTATTTTACCCTAAAATGAAATGAACTATCAAGCCATAAAAAAGCATAGAGGAAATTTAAATGTATATTACTAAGGAAAGGAGCCATTCTGAAAAGGCTACAAGATGTCCTGTGTAATTCCAACTATAGGTCATTCTGGAAAAAAGAAAACTATGGAGAAAGTAAAAAAATCAGTGGTTGCTATGGGTTGCAAGGAGGGATGAATAGCCAGGGCAGTAAAATGTTCTGTATGATATTATAATGGTGGATACATGTTCCTACACATTTGTCCAAACCCATAGAATGTACAACAATGTCAGCACCCATAATTTAAGCCATGGATTTTGGTTGATTATGATGTGCCCATGTAGGTTCATCAGTTGTAACAAATATACTACTCTCTGGTGGGGAATGTTGATAATGGGGAGGCTCTGCATGTGTGGCAGCTGGAGGCATATTGGAAATCTCTGTACCTTCTCAATTCCGCTGTGAATCTTAAACTGCTCTGAAATATAAAGTTAAAATTTTTTTAAAAGACTGCACAGTTGATTTATGAGTGAAAGAATCCTCCTAGCTTAGTTAGAATTAAAAAAAAAAAGGAGAAGTTAACAGTTATTTTTTAGGGAATGAAGGAAACTGAATAAGACAAAGGGAGAGTCTAGCAAGGAGGAGCTCCTAGAGATGCAGACACTTGTCTCCCGGGACTTGCTGTGCAAACCAAAGGCCCTGGAAGAGCTGGCCCCATGTCTGCTACACCTGGTGCCCTCAGGAGTGGGGTGCAAGGCTGCATGGCCTGTGCACCTGCTCTCATTTGCCTTTCTTGCAGCTGAAGGGTTAGGCAGTAGTAGTGTCCTGCTTGTTTGCAAGTGACTCTAAGTTATTTCGAGAACTTTTAGCTTCATGGGTGTGAAGCTAGTAGGAGTTGTCAGGGAGGCTGCTTGGGTTTTATGTGTCCTGTGTCCCCAGATGAAGATGGTCATCAGTGATCTGCTTTTCTTCCTATCTTAAGCAGAGAGCCTGCCAGTATATGAATGAATGGCACAGTTGGGTGAATGTATGTGCAGTAACCATAACCTTGGCTATTTCCTGCTGGGTACCATAGATCTAGGGAGGTACAAGCTGGTGTGTGTGTGTGTGTGTGTGTGTGTGTGTGTGTGGTGTGTAAAGCAGTTTTTTTCTCTCCTGTTGTTGCCCCCAAAAGGATGATGTAGCATATCAGGAGGGAAGGGGAAAAGTTTTCCTGAGCTGGGAGACTAAGGGGACATTGTATTTTCAAGCTTGGGCAAGTCAGTATCAGGTCACTCTTCAGGATCTGAATGAGAATTGGTTTTAAGACAGGAATATGAAAATTCCCTCCTGGGCTAGCTTGCTTCACATCCCACGCACCATGATGCAACCAGCTATTGAAGGGCTCTGGAATAAGAACACTCTGAAAATACTTACCTCTTCCTATTCTAGAAAAGATAGCCATCATCCGGCAGACACAGAGCTGGGTGTGTCTTGGGTGAGGGTCTGTTGGAGGTATTGCTCTGATGGTTACTAGGAAGGCTGGGGCAGAGCCTAGGAAGAGGATCTTCCTCTTCGTGTTGTGTCTGGGACATGCATCTGCCTGGAGGAAAAGGAGAGCAAGAGTGAGGGCAGAGTGAGGTGGATGGCAGAGAAAGGAGAAGAGGTGTGGATGACAAGAAAGAACCAATATGTGGGAAAACATAGGCTGTGCTCATCATATTTAATCATGGCTCTCCCACCTTCCCCTTCCTGCCCAACACAGCCTGTCTTAGTCCCATGGCTTTGCATCCAATGGAGTCAGTGTGGAGCAGATGGGTGCCACCTTGCCAAGAGTGGGAATGGGTTGACCTTTCAGCACAAAGATGGTATCTCGCTGGATATTATCAGGCAAGGCATCTCCCTATCTGGGGAAGGCGATGTTGATGGCTTCTTCCAGACATTTTGGTACACAATGTGACAGATCTCATTCTTGGTGTGAAGAGTTCACCATCTTGTGATCTTCATGCCCTAGATTTTTCTCCAGAAACACCCACAGACAATGGACCACAGATGGGCCTTCCCCCTCATGCTGAGGGATCAGTGGCCAGGGGCTCACCACGGATATCCTTCAGTGGATAAATGGTTAAGCTAATGGTGATATTTCCACAACATGGGATCCTTTTCAGTAATAAAAAGGAATGAACTATTGATACACACAATAGCTTAGATGAATTGCAAGAGAATTATGCTCAGTGAAAAAAGCCGATACCCTAAGCTAAGTACTGTATGATTCCATTTTTATAACAAATTATATGACAAAATTAGAGATATGGAGACCTGGTTAGTGGTTGCCAGGTGTTACGGGTGGGGGGAGGGATGGTTGTGGTTGTAAAAGAGCAACACAAAGGATTTGTGCGTGTGAGAGAGAGAGAGAAAGTGAGAGAGATCGAGAGAGAGAGAGAGCGGGTGCAAGTGAGCTAGGGGCAAAGAGGAAGAGAAAACCCCAGGAGGGGCAGAGGGAAAGAGAGAGAGAAGCAGGTTCACCTGAAGAAGGCCTCACGTTTTTTGTTTGTTTCTTGTCTTTACCTGAAATGGGGCTCGTGTTCACCCAAAGCTGGACTTGAGCTCCCTAGTGTGGGACTTGAACTCACAAACTGTGAGATCATGACCTGAGCCGAAGTCAGATGCTTAACGACTGAGCCACCCAGGCCCTCCACAAGGAATTCTTGTGATGGAACTCTTCTGTATCTTAACTGCAGTGTTGGATAACTGTGTGGACCACACAAGCACACACACATACAGGTAAAATTCAGGACACCTGAATTGGAAGGGTGGACTGCACAGTTTTAACACACTGGTTGTGATATTATACTATAGTTTTGTAAGATGTTACCATCCAAGGAAACTGGGTGAAAGGCACACAGGATCTCTGTCTTATTTCTTATAACTTTATGTGAATCTACAACTATCTCAAAAAGCTTAATTTTTACAAAGTAAATAAGCAAAACAAAACAAAAGGCTGAGTGACTGGCCTTGGGCCCCAGATCTCAGATCTTTGCCTATCCAGAGACACGTAGGGGATGAGACAGGGAGATAAGATTCAGGTGCAAGAGGCTACCACACACCTGTGCAAAACAAGGAGCCAGAGGGTCCAGGAGTCTCTCTCTGCATCTGTTTCCTCTTCCCTTCCCCAAATCACATCTACAAGGAAGGCAATAAGTTCCCCTGAAGCAAGACAGCTCGTGAACTGAAGAGTGGTGAAGGACACCACTCATTCTACCAGGAAACATTTTCAAGCGCTTCATGCCCATGCCCAGGGCTGACAGGGCAGTATGGACACAGAGCTATCATTCACCTGGTTCAGAGTTGCGATTCAGAAGATGCTGTTGACATTTGACAAGACGGAAATGGGGGTCCTGGAGTTACCCTACACCAAGCCTCATAGCCCACACTTGATGTTAGGGTGACACACTTGGGTAGAAATAGCACAGGGACCCTCGAGTCCAGCTTCTTGGGCTACAGGTTTCTCTCTTGCACTATGTGTGTCACATTCCAAGATGGAGGTTCCATAGCAGATTTTGATATGGAGAACCTTGATGGCATCTCCTGGCTTAGGGACCATGATAGGCAAGGGTACTCTACTTCTCTCTCTCTCTCTCAAAAATAAATAAATAAACAGTTAAAAAAAACCTATTTATTAAAAGTGGTGTAATAACCGTCCACTTCAAGCTGGAATTTCTTTTTCCGTTCATGTGTTGTCCCCTTTAAGAACAGTCTCGACACTTGAAGGGATATGTTTTGCATAGATTGTTTTTTTAAATGTGTGCAACGAGTTTCTCTCAACAATAGAATTACTTCAATAAAATGGTTTCCTTTTCTTTTTGTTGTTAAAGAGATGAAAACTACAAATAAAAAAAATAAGTGGTCTATACTCAATGAATTATTTAATAAGTCAACTGGAATTTTGGGGGCCATTCTTTTAGAATTTAAATATGATTTTAGTGCTTCAAGTGGGAAACACAATAGATTTTTAGGTAGAAAGGTGACTTGCCTCTAATTTATAGTTTTAATTTTTTTTAAGTAGGCTTCACACCTAGCTTGGAGTCCAACACAGGTTTAGAACTCTCAACCCTAAGATCAAGACCTAAGCAGAGATCAAGAGTCAGATGCTTAACCAATGGACTATCCAGGTACCCCTAATTTATAGTTTAAAAAGAACACTATGCTTGTTAAAATAATATCTATCATTTATAGAGTTTTTATTATACACCAGGCACTGTTCTAAGCTCTTATAGGTGTTGCCTCACTTCATTGTCACAAACAAGTATATTTTTTCTTCATTTTATAGAAGAGGTAACTGAGGTTTATGAAATCAGGTTTTTTGAAGTATAGTTTCTAGATAATAAAATAAACCTATTTTATTTTGTTGTTTTTTTTAAATGCACCTATTTTAAAAGTAACTTATGATGAGTTTTTGGCAAATGTATATAGTAAGATGGCTGCCACCACAATCAAGATCTATAACATTCCCATCACCCCAAGAAGCTCCTTTGTACTGCTTTGCAATCAATCCCCCTACCCAAGCCCTAGGTAGCAACTGGTCTACTGTCATTCCAGATAATGTAATACATAATGTATATAATGTATGAGTACAGTATATATAATACCTACTCTTTCTATGGGAGGATGGGGTCTGACTTTTTCAGCCAAACATAATTACTTTGATTTTCATCCATACTCTTACATCTATTTTGTTTTTCATTGCCGAGCTGTAGTCCACTATATGAGTATACACTAACCATTCACTTATTGATGGATGTTTGGATTGTTTCTGATTTGGCACAATTATGAATAATTTATTTATTATGAATAAAGCTGCTAGGAATGTTGGTGTACAAGTTTTAGTACAGAATACATTTTCACTTCTCTTGGGTGAAAACGTAGGAGTGGTATGGTCAGGTCATGACCAGAAGGATTTTATCCAAGGAATAAAATTAAACCATTTAGGCAGTAGTGAGACAATCCAGAGATTAGAACGGCAAGAAGACATTACCACCCCAAGGGAAGAGGCCACAATTAACCATGTGGACCTCTCTGGACAGGGGCTGGCTGCCCACTACAGGGAAGATAAGCAAGGGGAGACCAACCTTTGTGGGTTTGATTTTACCAAGGTACCTGAAAGGCACTGACAGGGTGAGGCAAATGAAGTGCTTGCCAAGGGCATAAGATTTAAAGGGGCACTCAAAAGCTTAGTAATCAAGAGAAATAATGTTTTAAAGTTGTTTTTTAAGTTTCTTTATTTATTTTGAGAGAGAGAGAGAAAGCACAAGACAGGAAAGTTCAGAGAGGGAGAAGTAAACTTAAGTAGGCTCTGCAGAGGCCAATGGAAGGCTTGAACCCACAAATTCTGAGATCACGACCCAAGCCAAATTCAGATGCTTAACTGACTGAGCCACCCAGGCACCCTAAGAGAAGTAACATTTTAAGGCAATATTTTATAAAATCAAAATTAGAGTGAAAGTCCATGATAAACAAAATGCCAAAATTTTAGGGCGGGATCTGACCATGCACTTTGTATGACTTATTTCAATAACCTCATCCTAATTCTGACTGTTGCATCCTGTTTATATTTAAATGTGGTCTTTAGTTCATTATGGGTTTTTTAATTACTTAAAAAATTTTAAAGCATTGCATTCAACTATTATTTTTTGATTACCGAGCTTCTTGTTGTTCTATAGATCTGCATCCAAAGTGAGTGCTTCCCTCTCCTCACCCTAGATGTATTCCTGGGGTCAAAACCCATGCTACAGAGCAGAATAGGGGAAGAGTGACGGCAGGGTCTGAGGCTAACACTTGAGGTGGGCATTCTGGTAGGGAGTGGTGGAGACAGACATCAAACTGATGGGGGCCCCTCTAGCATCTACTGGCCCCTTCAGCAGCTCATCCAGGTTACAGTAGGCCACCCGACACCCTCAGGGGACCCATTGGAAAGATATCACCCATGGCAGTGTCAGCAGCAAATGCTCTTTAGTACCAGTTGTTAAATATTTTGAACATCACACCTGGTGTTAGGACATATTTTTGAGGTAGGATCAACAAGCTATTGCTTGAATGTAGGTAGTGAGTCAAGGGAAGAAGAAATCAGCAATGACTTTCAGGTTTAGCTTACACAACTCGGCAAATGGTGGTGCCATTTTGTGAGCTGGAGAACCCCGGGAAAGAGCAGGTGTGGTGAGGAGGGGAAGGAATCAGGAATTCTGGAGGAACATGTCATTTTAGATGTCCATGAGATCTCCACATGGCATGTAAGAGGCTTCTGGATATATAAGTCTGGAGATGAGAGGAGAGTTTGGTTGTTTTCTTTCTTTTTTTTTTTATTTCTAGGGGAGAGAGAGAGAGAGAGAGAGAGAGACAGCGTGAGCAAGGGAGGGTCAGAGGGAGAGGGAGATACAGACTCTGAAATAGGCTCCAGGCTCTGAGCTGGCAGCCAGCACAGAGCCCAACCCGGGGCTCGAACCCACGAACCGCGAGATCATGACCTAAGCGAAAGTCGGATGCTTAACCGACTAAGCCACCCAGGCGCCCCGAGAGGAGAGTTTCGAGCTGAAGATAAACCTGGGGAGTTGTCCCCACATAGATGGTATTTAAAGCCATAGGGATAGAGGTGGTCACTGTGGGAAAGAGTGAAGAAGAAGGAGAGGAATAAGGGACTGAGCCACCCAGGGGAACTCCAATGTTTAGAGATCTGGTTCAGGAAGATAAACCTGCCAAGATTATCATGATGGAGCCAACAGTGAGGTAGGATAAAGGGCAGGAAACAAAAATATTTCAAGAGCAAGAGTGCTTGTATTGAATGCTGCTGAGAAAAAGATTCAAAGATTTACGGGCTTAAAAGGCATTAGAGTTTATTCTTTTCATAATTTGTAAGATTTTGACTATAAATCAGCCTCCAAATTTTTCAATATGGAAAGAAAAATTGGAGTTAATGGTCGCCAGCATGGCCCAAAGCCACTGTCCATTTATTTTACCCAAGGATTGGCTCAAGGCAGTGACTTGGTAATTATTTGTGGATGAGTGACTGGATGAAATTGATTTACTAAAAACAAATGATTCTAACACCCCTGAGAAAGCCAAACTGGTCTGACTAGTTTTCCTTTGAGCTCATGGCTGCCCCATGGAATTGGGGTTTGTTAGAGAGTTAAGGTTAACCTATTGGCAGGATGGGCTGCTTGTGTATACAGCTCTTTTATCTAGCTCTGCAGCTCTCAGCCTCTGCCAAAAATATAAGACCACATACTGAAATCCTCAAAAATACATTTCTGTAAAAAACATTTTAGAGATTATGAGGGTTCTTACAGGCAGAGTTCAAGCTGATGCAGCTTCCTTTTCAGACATCTCAGGGAGTACAAATAAGCCTGCCAGATCTCTGCATTTTCCCCTGGTGTTTCTTTCCGCTTAAAACTTTTTGCTTCCAGGATAGAAAGTAGACTGAGAAAAAAGTATTTACTGAAGTTTTTGTATTAAAGGAGTAAGCCAGTTGTATTTTCTATTTTCTATATGGAGTGTGCTAAAATTTGAATACATTAATAATGCAAACTCTTGCTTAAATTACTAATTGGCCTCGTATTTCCCTGTCTACCAAGAAAAGATTGTACATGTTGGGACAGAGTGGCTCAAGGGTCTGTGTTGGCCTGGAGCCACTCAACCCTATTGAGCTCTGCCAGACTTCAGACAGGACATGGAAATTAATTTATTTCCTTCCTTAATTCCTTCCCCACGTGACCTATCTGGGGATAGTAATGTGGAATCTGCATATGTTTGTTTCAATGAAGGAACAAGCAGGGCTTGACATGCATAAGGACTCATGTCCGAATAATGTTAATTCAGAAATCAAAATGAAATAGTAGCTTACAGTTATGAAATACCACATAAAGTCAGTCTGTCAGTGAAGAATGACCTATGTCATAGGGAATAATAGTCTTGAGACATTCTTAAATGTTCTGAAATATGTGTGAGTTGCAAAGTCTGATACAGGAGAAATTAGTATGCTAAGAGAAATGCAGAATGATAGTCATCTTTCTATTGAAATGTGCAAATTAGGTCTTGCTTCATGGGTAGCAAAAGGAAATGGTTTGTTCAAATTGAAGAATGAAGGGAAGATGAAAACAGAAGCAAAATGTGGGAAACTAGGGCAGAAGTGGGAGGTAGTGTGAGGCAGGTGGGGGAAGTAGTTCTAGATGGATCTGGAAGAAAGGTACCAGAAGGATGCAGAGTTGAAGGAGAAGAAGGAGAAGGCACTTATCTGGCTTTGACAGTAGGGCACAGCCTAGGGCTTGAAGCCATAAAAGAAGTGAGTAAGACCAGACAAATATTAAATGATAATTATTTTTCAAGTCATGATATTAGAGGCACCAATGACTCAAGGCATAGATTACCAGCACTGGGTATGTCTTTTAAAAATATGCCTAACTGGCAGTTGAAAATGACCTTAACTTTGAATGCATAAATCTGATTGTTGTTGAACATTTCACATGTACTTCCTTAGAATTTATCTTTCCTTTTATGAATTATCTGTAATTTTTCTCTGCTTATTTTCAGTGGATGTATGCCCAGCAGACTGGACAATCTATTCTCAAAAACGGAAGTCACTGAATGCTGGAAACAAACTGAGGGCTGATGGGGGTGGGAGAGAGAGAAAGGGAGTTGATGGGCACGGAGGAGGGCACTTGTTGGGATGAGCACTGGGTGTTATATGGAAACCAACTTGACAATAAACTACTTAAGAAAAAAAAGAGTGTTTACTTAAAAAATTTTTTAAAAATTATACACATCTCACATTTTTATCATAATACAATAAAATTTTAAATCAACAATAGGGGCGCCTGGGTGGCTCAGTCGGTTAAACGTCTGACTTTGGCTCAGGTCATGATCTCAAGGTTCGTGGGTTTGAGCCCCGCGTCAGGCTCTGTGCTGACAGCTCAGAGCCTGGAATCTGCTTCAGTTTCTGTATCTCTCTCTCATCCTGACCCTCCCCTGTTCACACTGTCTCTCTCTCTCTCTCTCCCTCTCTCTCTCCGAAATAAATAAAACATTAAAAAAAATTTTTAAATAAATCAACAATAAAGCTAAAATAGATTAAACTAAAAAAATGAAAGTCATTTTATCATCCTTGCCACTAATAAGTAACACAATTAAAAATTATACCTGCACCTGTAAATTACAATTCAGACTTTCATCAAGGGATAGAGAAGTGAACATCACTCATAATTCTACTACTCAGAGAATGAATATTTTCTTTAATAATAATAATTACCTTATTATTGTTTTACATCTCTCTCTCTATATATTTTTTAAGTAGACTTCACACCCAGTGCAGAGCCCAATGCAAAGCTTGAACTCACAATCCTGAGATCAAGACCTGACCTGACCTGAGTGCTTAACTGACTGAGCCACCCAGGTGGCTTCTACATCAGTATTTTTCTTAACATTTATGAAAATTAGATTTATTCAAGCTCATTGCTTTTTTACTGTGGTAAAATATACATAACAAAATATTTATTACTTTAGCCATTTTGGACTATACAATTCAGGGGCATCAGCTATATTCATGTCTAGTGCAAACAAACTATGTTTATTCTGAAATGTTTAACTTTTACATTGATAGCTTCTCTTGTAAAAAATACAGGCATGATTCCCTAAAGGTTCCCTAGGGTTCCCTGGTAGGTCTGGCCCTGGTGTTCCCATTGATGAACACTTGGATGTCTCCAATGTTCTTAGCCGTTAAAAACCATACTGTGATGTACATTCTTATGTTAATTCTTGTATGTAGTTATAGACCTACTTACTCTGGGATGAATCCCCAGAAAATGAATGGCTGGAAAAAAACAGCATTCACATTTATAACTCATTTTATACATATTATCAGATTGTCTTCCAGAAATGTCAACCAGTTACACTCCCACCAGCAGTGAATGAGAGAGTGTGGGACAATATTTTATTGATACAGGTATATATTTTTGTGGGTGAATTTTTTAATAGAGTAAAAGTTATTAAACAATTATCTTTCCTCTACATCTACTACAAATATACCACTGATTTGTCTTCTGACTTTTATAGGTTCCCACTCTCTCAAATCTGTTGATCAAAAAAATTTTTTTCTATTGTTTTCTATTGTATTTATTTTTCAATTGTTTTAAATTTTTAAAAGTCCTTCCCCTCTAGAAATTTAATCTAGTGATTTGTTGATAAATTCAGATATTTATTTATTGGATACTACCCTTAGAAGGGTTGTAGGCACTATGGATAGATAAACTGTGACCAAAATTATTCACTGTCCACAAAACATTGTCCACTTTAAATAAGCTTGTTTTTTAGTGGAATAACTGGAATATTTATTTTGATAAACTTAAAATCCTCTGTAATTTACACTTCTCTAATGTAAAAAATTTATCTACCTAGAATTTATTTGGGGGTGTGGTATGAGAAAGCAAGCCAAACTGATTTTCACTCCAAATTGCTAAGCAATTATTATAAGATTGATTAAATACTCCATTCTCTATCTGATGTATGATGCTTACTTCGTCATATATTTTATTGAGAAAATAGCCCTACTTTCACTTTTAATATGTAATAACACAAAGCAGGGTTACTGTTACATTGATAAACACTATTGTGTCATCCAAATGCCAGAACTTTCAAATTATAAGTTTATCGTATTATTTCCTTTTATTTTATCATATTCCAAGGATACTGTTATTCATCTCAGAACACAGCCCGATTTTATAATGGACATTGATAGTAAAATAGGATTTGCTTCAGTTTCTATCTGGTGACAGTTTCTTGGGGTATACTGGGTAAGGAACAGTTGGAAGAGTCACCATTACCTTAATGGTGTAGCATGCTTGGTAAAAAATTTGGGGTGGATGCAGTCATAGCTCTTATATATTCAACACTGTTCCTGAATAAACAAATTATTTATGTTAATCTGTCAGACTACTAGTGGATAATGATAAAACAGCAATGTTACCACTAAATCTTATGGTTTGTTTGTGTTAGTTGATATTCATCTATTATCCACCCACTCATCCATCCATCCATCCATCCACCCTCTATTTTTGAAAATAACCCAAGATGGCCTTGATAAATTGCCACAGTTTTTAAAATTGTGGTTTGTAAGCATTTACATTAGAATAATTCCAGGTGCTCTTTCAAAATGTGGATTCTTGAGCCCCACCACAAACCCATGAAACCTGGAATCTCTATCGGGTGAAGCCTGCGCACCCACATGACAGCCCCCTACACCACATGATTCTGATGTACTCTATAGTGTGTGAACAGCCAGAGAATGTTAGGACTTTGGAGTGTTGAAATCTGATCCTTCAAGAGAGTTAATTAATCTCTGTATGGAGCACAGCGGCTGTTCTAATTCTGCGGCTATTTTTTCAACCACTTGCTGTTTTTTATTACTGGGAGTCATGCAAAAAATGTTGCCCACCCTCAAATGTTATTACATAGCTTTGGGAATCCCTTCATCCCAATCCAGAGTTTTTCTCCAAGAAAAGAAACAATGTAGCAAAGGAAAACATCTGAAGAGCAATACACATTTATTTTTCAAGGCAAGTTTTGAAGGTGTTTTCAAAAGCAACACTTTTTGCTTAAAGAACCGTCTAGGGGTAACTGCCAAAGATACAGATTCCAGGGCTCTACTGAAAAAACGTGAAATCAGAATCTCCAGGGGAGTGGATGGCTGAGAATCAAATTTTAAACAAATGCCATAGAAGATTCTTGTGCTCAGACAATTATGCTTTCAGAGCAGATGATATGCTTGGGTTTAAATCCTTACTCTTTTAGCTTGGTGGTTTTAGGCAAATTCGTTACTTAACTTCTCCAAGCCTCAGTTTCTCCATTTGTAAAATGGAGGTACTTCTTTATATAGGAGTCTTCTAAAATTAAACTAATAGATCAAACTGCCAACAGTTTCTAACATGTAGTTAGAGCTTAATAATTGTTACTTTCCATTCTACTCCCTTTAGTACAATTATGTTTGTTCAAATCCTACAGACTTTTCCAGAGTTTATGATAGTCCTTTATGCAAATAATCCAGACTCAGTTGCTGGCAGGGAAGTATATGGGAAAACTACTAAAGGAAACATCTCTCTGTAGATCTGAGCTTTGTTTCTCAAATTGTGGTCCATGCTTCTGAGTCACCGATGGTTTGCTTAAAAACTAATTATACCAATAAACTAGATTCCTGGCTCTCATTCCATCAAATCAGAAACTCTAGGAGAAGGATCCATGATCAGCTTTTGAAACAAGTACTCTTAGTAATCTTTATATATCTAAAATTGAGAAGCAGAGAAATGGGCTTTTTTTTAAAATCAGTCAGAAGAACCTCCTTCCAGGGAGACCCCAGAATTGGCATCTGACATGCTAGTGTCTGTGCAGTAGCCCATCTTATTCCTCTGCATCCTTTCTCATATATGGTGTTCTTTGTCACTCTGGCTCCAGTGCCCTTGCTTAACTGTGCCTGGCTCTTGGATGTTTAGGGTACACCATCGTTCCAGCTGGATTGGAAAAGAAATTTGATCTAGCATTTCCTGCTGTTTTCTGGTTTCCATAAACTTCTTCATGGTCTCCTCCACCCCCTCTCTCCTGGCAGTGAGGGCTGGAAGTTGTGCACAACTGTTCGGTTGTATCATCTCAGTGGTCTTTCTGGGAGTGCTGGCTGAGAAGACCACCTTTGTTGAAAAGCCATCTAAGAAACATGATCCCTAAAACAAAATGCTCAAGTACAGCATGTCCTGAGGGCTGCTTTGCAGAAGTGACAGGTGATGACTGAGCTCAACCCAAAGATGCTCAAATATTCCAAGAACAAGTGCCAAATTCTGGTACTTCTTGGCCTCTCAGTTTTCCAATGACATCAACTTCAGTGTCTGAACACAGGGAGCACCTCAGTTTCTAGATCTGTTCTAATTTCAGGGGTGCTTGTCTTGTCTGCCAACAGTCTCAAGGAGTCCCCATTCCTTCAAAATCCAGTTCCTGTGACTATCTGCTGGCCAATAGCTAATGGGTGAGGGCAGGTTCAAGTTCAGAGATGGAGCTTTGCCTCTTTAATGACTATGCTGTTGGTAGGCCATTGAGAAAGACCTGCCTGGAATTTGCTATGAGAAAGCCAAGCACATGACAGGCTGAGCTTCTCAGCACTCAGAGTGGTCCTGACATTGGTACTCATGTTTGTACTTCCAAAAGAGCACAAGAGGAGTAAAGGGGGGAAAGGGTCTGCTCTTTTCTTAGAATATGAGTTCCTCCTTCTCTGCCCTTTCTGAGTGGAGATAAAGGGTGATTTACTGCAAACAATATTTGAACAGTGTTCCTCATCTTGGCTTTTGATTTTAAAAATCTGACAAAAACCACCATTAGTCAGGTCTGCATGGCCACAATGAGTCATACAACTGAAAAAATGAAAACCAGAAAACAACCAACAAAGATCCCTTCCCTCCTCCACCCTTTCCACACTTACCAAATGTCTCCATGCTGGCTTTCTATGCTACTTTTTATGTGATAATAGTTTGTCCCAATGTTAATAATTCTTGTATGCAAGAAACACACATTCTTGAGCCAAATGCCTCAACAAATTGATGATCCAAGTTTCCTATGGATTATTTTTCAGGCATGAGAAATGAATTGTTCAAGCATAATCCAATGGTGTAGCTGGAGATGTAGCAAGTTTACTGTAGAAAGTTGTCAAGGAAATCCCAGATATAGATGGTGTTGTGGATCAGGAGGCAGATTCTGTGAGGGAATTTGGTCTATGGTGTTTTTATTAAGGAGTGCCCTTGGGAAGAATGCCAAAAGGGAGGAAAAGCAATAAGGAATGTAGACACATGACAGTCTCAGCTGATTCAGGAGGTCTGGGCCTGGAATGCCCCTTCAGAGTTGTCCCAAGGAGGATTGAGATGGATCAGAGATTGGATATGGGCTGCCAAAGGAAGGAGCATGATTTTGGAATAGGCAGCTTTGCCACCATCTTGGACTTCCTCCCTGAACACATCTTTATGTCTGTAATAGTCCTCCACCCATGTGCCAGTTACACCAGTGTGAGAGACATATCATTGTGATATTTGCACCACTTCCCATTTTGCACTGGGGATCTCCCTCTTTCTCTCTCTCCTGTTCTTAGTTGTCTTATTCTCTCTCCTGCCTTTCAAGATAACTCTCTACCCAGCTTCTAGCTAGGAGAAAGCAGAACCACTAATATCTGTGCTCACATTCAGTGGTGCCATCCACATTGGACCCTGGTTTGAGAGTTGATTTTTGAGCACTGATCCAAACCTCTGCATCCCTTATGTGCCACACCCACACCTTCCTCTGACAAAGGCCATCACCTTTGCTGTGGATTTCAGTACCCTCCCCCTTTGACAAAAAGAGAAGTCTAAAATTCAGCTTGGATTTGAAATAAGGCAATGACCCAGATACTGCATACTGTCTTTGACAGCTTTGCCATCTCCCTTGAAGAAGATCCTCAAGATTATATTGGGATCTATTCCCAGATATGCATATATTGCATTGTTTCCAGCCTTTGCCTTTTCTAAAAAACGAGTTGGGTACCCATTGGGGGCCCTGTGGTAAAAGCTCATATCCATGAAGTTTTAAGGGCATTTCACTGAATGTTCTTTACTACCCAAGACCTGTAGACCTGGAAGAAAGAATCACCCTTAGTTACTAGCATCATAGAATCAGCAGTAACAGCTGCTTCTTATTTGCTGCTCAGATTCAGCTGAAGCACATCAGAAATCAGATCTGCTGAGGGCCTTAGTTCTGATGACTACACTAACTTCATTTGATCCAATTTCCAGCAAGTCAAGCTGGTTGCTGAGTCCTTTGTCCTGTTGTTTCCTTTAGACCAATTTGGAATTGTGGTGCTTCATGAATAATCCATGAGCACTAACCAGCTGCACACATAAGGGCATTTCCACTGTCTTTGCCATGGAATTTTAGATGGTTCTTATGCAATTCATAAATAATCCAGAAGAGCTGGACTCTGACAAAGTATCTAGGGACCTTTGAGGGTCCTTTCAAGTTTCCAAAGGGAAGGTGCAATATTAATTTATTTGTAAGTGGTCATAACAGGGATCTTATTCCTGGAGAGTCTTTAATGTTACAGTTGAAAGTATAACAGGGACAAAGACTAGATGAAGATACTTCTCAAGTTATGTGAAATGCAACTTTATGCCAGCTTTTTTGGGTCCTTTTGGTTTTTGTTGTTGCCTTAATCACCAAGTAGTGAGGGTTAAAACAAAAGCTATAATTAAATTGAACTCAGTGTGTGTGTGTTTTTTTGGGGGGGGGAGTGGATTTGGTCAGCTTTGCTTAAACGGAAGCAGGTGGTGCTGGAATGCTCCATGGAAGTGAGCTGCGAGGAGGGAATGCAGATTTTTGTCATTGAAAACAGTTAAAAATACTTGTGGTCTCTTGCGCCAGGCTGTGATTAAGATATATATACATATAAGGACCTTAATCATGTATGTAAATCCCAATTTCAAACAACTGTGATGGAAAAGCCATACAGTTTTTATGTAAGAGTGGTCTTTTTAGGTAAGGGAGGGTGGGATTCTGTTTGTTTGCCTTTGTGTTTGTGTATTTGTGTGTGTGTGTGTTTATTTCTAAGGTTGATTTAAATAAAGATGTTCTGTTCCAGTTAAAATGAGATTTCATTTTGTAGTCCCTTCAGGTACTCATCTGTGGCATTCAGCAATGCATGTATTTTTGTATTTTACATGGCAGGCTTTCACAATAGAAAGGGGGAGCCATGGGAGGATTTGTCTCTCACCCCATTGGCTGCCTGGGACAGTCTGGTTGAGCAGGTAGCCTACTCTTCCCTAATTGCTTGGGGTTTTCCCTTGTGAGACCATGTGTTTGTTCCATGGAACTCTCTCAGGAGAGTAACATGTCCCTAGGCACAGGGAATTAAGACAGGACCATAGCCCAACTGTGTAAGTGCCAATTTCCCTTCAAATGACATCACCAGATAAAATGCATGATGTCTATGTTAAGTTTGGATTCCAAATAAATAATGGATAATTTTTTTGTACAGGTATGTCCCATGCAATATTTGGGACTAAAAATTATCCATCTTTTATCTGAAATTCAAGGTTGTTTGGGTGTCCTGTATTTTTATTTGTTAAATCAGACACCCCTGCCTCCAAGGGTCAATTCTTCCCTCTGATTGATAGTCAGTCAGACACTCACTGATGTCTCAGCTTTTTGTCATTGTTATCAGTTTTCTTTTTGACTTCATTACATTCACAAGGATGCTTAGACTTTATAGCTCCAATTCCTTCATTGAAATGAAAGCAGGTTTTATTATTTCTGCTTTATTTTTAAAGGATAATTGGCTGGCATGCTCTCCCACTTGTGAATTACCATTCAATTTTTCTTAGTTGAATGCACAATATAAATGCCAAGTTAGTAAATGTAATTTGCCAAGTTGGTTCTTTGAGGATTTTTACAGATGAGAAAAAGCATTATTAGGATTGTGTCATGGGAAAGCCAGTTATAAAAGTAAAGGAAGTTTCTTAGTCCATAGTGGATGGAGGATGTTCAGTTAAATGTGTGTGATAGTATAGGTTCTGTTTCCAGTTCTGAGGCTAACTAGCTGTGTGGCCTTAAGCAAAGCACTTAACTTCTCTGGGCCTCATTTCTTCCTTTTATAAAGTGATCTGGCTAGATTAGATGACTTTTAAAGCTCATTCTGACTCTATTATTCTACTAAAAATTAGTAATTTTTCCAATACTCCAGTGCTATCCCATTTCTAATTCTGTAACTTGGGAGTCTGATTCTGTGGAAAGCTAGGGAAAAGTACTTTTCAGGCACAAAGGGATTTCTCCAATGAGTATGGCTAAAAGCTCTACCATGTCAGTAACAGTGACTTATTTCAGCAGCGGTTCTTACTTGCTTATTTCACTTGTTCATCCAGCCATTTTGTGTGCTTGTGTGGATTTGAGATACCAAGAAGTACAAGACAAGTTTTCTGTCTCCATTTGGGTGGAACAAAGTTGGATGTAGAGCGAGACACAGTAAGGCAAGTCAGCACCACGTGGTAAATGCCAGCCTGGAGACATGTGAAGTATTATGAAATACAACACATGTGACTGATTTTAAGGAAATTGTTTTCCTAGCTGTTGCTGATTGAATTGACTATACAATTCTAGTATCTCCAGTATTTGGCCATTCTGATCAGATGTACTTGTCAGAATCACTTACTTGCTCCTGTTATTATAGTGTGCATGTATACATTAGCTGCTGCACACATATACATAAGAGTGAAGCCTTTCTAGAGAAGGAACAAAAGACACTCAACAAAAACATGGTACAGAAGGAAGAAAAACAAACTGCAGTTCAAAAGGGCCACCTCCTAGGTGCCTGGGTGGCTCAGTCAGTTTAATGATGGACTCCTGATCTTGGCTCAGATCATAATCTTATTGTTGGTGGATTGAGCCCCACTTAGGGCTCTGTGCTGACTGTGCGAAATGGGATTTTTCTCTCTCTTCCTTTCTCTCTGTCCCTCCCTGCTCGTGCTCACTGTCACTGTCTCTCTCTCTTTCTCTCTCAAAATAAATAAAAAACATTTAAAAAAAAACCTTCCACCTGTATTTTTTCTACTGTATTATATTACTAAGATAAAGTTTTAAAAACAGTAGCCAAAAGTTATGAAGAACTTATTCTTTGCTTGTCATTTTTTAAAAAATGTGTTATATACATTCACTGAATGACTCTATACAACACATACTATCATTAACCACATTTATAGATGAGAAAACTTAGGTACAAAGGGTTTTTTTCTTTTCTTTTTTTGGCTTGTATGTTTTATGTTTTCCTATGTTGTTTTAGATTAGAAATCCCTCTGCTGACATTGAAATGTGATTAGTACAGGTCTAAGAATACATTCAGCATGTATATGAGGACTCTTTCCTGAAGAATGAATGATAAGGATTTTGTGAAATATTTCTCTATATCTGGCTTTGCATATCTTAAGTGTAATGCTTTACCTTACAGCTGTTTATTATGTTTTCCCCAGATCCCACTGACTAGGTTTTTCCTTCATTATATTCAAAAGGACTGGTAGTTATACAATGTGTATGTCTCCCTGCCTTGAAGATGGATCAGTATATTATTTGAATTAGTTTGCACAAATAATTGAGAAATCACTTTTCAAATAACTAGCAGATGTGAATGTGGGCATTCCAATCTGGGCATTCGATTAGAAACCGGATCTTTAACCATGATCAGCCTAAGCATTGTGCTAGAAACTCACGTGAAGCTTTGACTGGGGCTGTAGGGCCACCATGGAAGGTAGAGCTAGTTCTTGGCAGTAATCGTTGTCAATGATAATGGGCTTGAGGATGGAGAACCCACTGTCACCTGGAGAATAACAAAGGACGATGCAAGTGCTAACAGTCTTCTCCTCCGTCATGTACCTGGGAAACTCATCTTGGATTTATTAGCCACATAAATTACTTTCCTGCAAAGCATAGCCATAAATCACCACAGAAAGAGTGAAAAGGTATCATTTCCTTTGGAATTATAAGCTGGAGGTGGCATGGCAGCCCAAGAGTAATTATAACACAATTAAATCTTCAGGTTCCTCCCTCTCCCTCATGATTTATGCCTGAGAAAAGTGTATGGAAAGGTCAGAGCTGTTGAGTAGCCAAGAAAAAAAAAAAGACATCGAAGATTCCTAAGAGACCAGCAACTTGCTATTTCTTTCTTACAATGGAAAACATGTAAAAACACATATGCCACTAAGAAACACATATGTAAACATGTAAAATGTGTACCATATACACAAAAAGCATTATGTGTACAAGGTGGACATGTACACCATGTACACATGTAAAAAAGACATATCAAAACTAATGTATATTTTTATGATTTTTCTAAGAGTACAATGAGAAATCATCTGTTGGTTTTGGGAAATTATAATATTTCTGAAATATGACTGCAAACAGCCTTAGAGTTCTAGAATGTTTCAGTTGGATGAAAAGTCAGTTATCATTCTCTTCAGCCAAATAGATGCAGGAAACTGTTTGGCAAACACATATTATTGACTTCCTGCTGAGTGTATGGTGTTAATCTAGGTACTTTGGGTAAAAAAGGAGTACAATGATGCCAAAAGCATGAGCAACAAGAAAAAAAATGGATAATCAGACTTCTTCAAAATTAAAAACAAGCACATTAAAGGACATTCTCAAGAAAGTGAAAAGACAGAATAGAGAATGGGAGAAAGTATTTTGAATTGCATATTTGATAAGGGTCTAGTATTCAGAATATGAAGAAGTCCTACTCAGTGAGAAAAAGACAAATAGGGACTCCTGGGGGCCTCAGTAGGCTAAGTGCCAGACTTCGGCTCAGGTCATGATCTCATAGTTCATGAGTTCGAGCCCTGCATCAGGCTCTGTGCTGACAGCTTAGAGACTGGAGCCTGCTTCAGATTCTGTGTGTCCCTTCTCTCTCATCCCCCCTCTCCTGATCACACTCTGTCTCTCTCTCAAAAATAAATAAACATTAAAAAAAGAAAGAAAAGAAAAAGAAAAGAATCCAATTAAAAGAGGCAAAGGGCTTGAATAGACAGTTCTTCAAGAACTATATAGCCAACAAGCACACAAAAAGATGCTCAACATTGGTAGTCACTAGGGAAATGCATATCCAAACCATATGAGATACCACTTCACACCCACTAGGAAAACTGTAACAACAAAAAAAGTTAAAGAAAGGAAAATAACAGTTGTTGGAGAGGATGTGGAGAAACTGGAACCCCCATTCACTGCTGATGAGAATGTAAAATAGTTCAGCCACTGTGGAAAACAGTTTGGTGGTTCCCTGGAAAGTTAAACACAGAATTACCACATAACTCAGTGATTCCCCTTCTAGGCATACACCCAAAGAATTGAAAGCACGGACTCAAACACATATGTGTACATGCACGTCCACAGTAGTATTATTTACAATAGCCAAACGGTGGAGACAATCCAAGTGTCCATAGATGGAAGGATGGATAGACAAGTTGTGGTGTAGACACACAGTGGAATGTTTCAATCATACAAAGGGAGGAAGTATTGATACATTCTACAGCACAGGTGGACCTCAAAAAATGATACTAAGTGAACTAAGCCGTACACAAAAGTTACTTATTGTCTGATGATTTTTATATGAAAATCCCAGCCAAAGTAATCTGCAGAGACAGAAAACAGGCTAGTGGTCACCACTAGTGGTTTGGGGTGATGAAAATATTGGAACATGACAAATGTAGTGGTTGCATAACATCATGCCTATGCTAAATGCCACTGGATTTTACACGTTCAAATGGTGAATTTCATGTTAACATGAATCTCACCCTAATTAAAAACTAAAGAAAAAAACATAGAGCATTTTATAGTGAAAAGGACGTTGGATTTGGAATCAGATTTGGGTTTGCAACTTGGCTCTGCTAGTTTCTCTCTATATGAATCTGGAGAAATCATTCAGTCTCACTCTGGAACATGCATATTAATGGAACAGGTTAGGTTCCAACCTGCCTTGGGCAGGCATGTAGCTAACAGTTGCCAGACAATGGAAATAACACATCAGATGCTTCCCTATCTGTGCTCACTATTTTTGCATACACTAGATACCCACCAATCAATTGTTCTCATTTCACAGGCATTTGCAGTCATGCTTGTGGGACTAAATCACAGATTCTGTAGAAAGGAAGGAATGCAGGAAGAAGCCAAGTGCTTTGGAGGTACCAGCAGAGAGACCAAAAGGGTTCAGGTCCTCTGCTGGCTTTTTCACATTTTTGGAGAGACAGGAATACACCGTGCAAGTTAAGCAAAGGATCAGGCAATGGTAGGAGAAAAAGAAGGACTTGGCTCAGCCTCACTGGGATAACTGCTGCCGTAACTGAGAGTTGGCAAACCCTGGGACATTAGGATCCGCACCATGTGAGGTGCCCTCAGCCCGGCCTGGGCCAAGTCCATTGTGGCTGCTCATTAGATTGATTTATTTCTCAATGTACAGACGTTGCCTAGTTCCCCAGGCCCAGGAGGCACAACATAATAACGATGCAATTCATCAGCATTTGCCACATCTTCTCCATGAAGCCAGGTCACATGGCCACTGACAGGTGACTCTGCCAAAGAAGAGGCAGGCAAGGGAGATCCTGGTGACCCAGGAGGGGGTGTTCACGTAGGCACACAGGAAACAAGGGTTGCTTCTCTCTTTAGCTGTTAGCAACAGGCCATATCTTCAAGAGCAAGGTCATGGATGAAGCCTTGGTTCAGAAGAAAGAAATCCTTAGTGTAATGGGTCAGCAAAGATCAGAAAGGCAAATTCACTCTATTATTTGCAGTCATGGCAAAATATTGCCATGGTTGGCAGTATACTGTGGTTGTTTGCCACAGGCAGGTAATTATTATGTAAATATTTGATTTTGCTCTAAATGTTATCTAGATGTGTGTGCATGTGTGCGTCGATGTGTGTGCATATGTGCGTGTGTGTGTGTATGTGTACACTCATATTAATGTTCACTATAGCTTAACTAGAATTCCTATCCTGGAAAGAAGAGAAAGAATTCATGCCTATGAAATGGTCATACAAAGAGAACTTAAAAAATTTTTTAAGCTAACGTAGGATGTGTTACAAAATTTGGAAAACTTCAATCTTCACTGTGTGTTGTGTGTGTGTGAATGCACATGTGTGCCTGTTACATGTGTGCACGTGAGTTTGTGCAAAGGCCCACTGTTGAGGAAGCACAGAGCTCTGGTGTAGATTTGGGTCACCAGTTCATCTGATAGCCTCTCTGTGGCTCAGAGCATTCACGGTTTTAATTGTCTACAGTGTAGGAAGTTCAGGTAGAAGCACTGATTGACCCAAGTTAAGTCTCTGCTTAAATCACTTAAATGTTATGAGGTGTCTGTTTCTACCAAACAATGGATCTTGAACTTCTTTGGATATGCGTGTGTGTGTGTGTGTGTGTGTGCATGCAAGACATATGATTTTTTTTTTTTTAGAAGGAATAAGGACTTTACAAATCTTCCAGAATAGATGAGCAGCAGGTAAGTCGCCTAGACTATGCAAAGGTGAACTGACATGGAAGGTGTGACAAAGACAGGATTGTTTTCCAAGGAGTCATCATAGCCACCATTACCATGTAACAGTGGTCTGTTGAGTAGCAGGAGTGGAAATACCACAGCCTGAGCAGAAAGTGCTGATGGTCTTCTGCTGTTTGGGAGAAAAGGCCAGTGTGTTGAGGCCAGAAGCTGATCTTTTTTTTTTTAATACATAAATAATATTTTATTTTATTTTTTAATTTATTCTCAAGTTAGTTAACATACAATGTAGTCTTGGCTTTAGGAGCAGAATCCAGTGGTTCATCACTCACACACATACATCACTTACATACATACCAGTGCTCATCCCAACAAGTGCCCTCGTTAATGTCCATCACCCATTTCCCTGGCCCCCATCAACCCTCAGTTTGTTTTCTGTATTTAAGAGTCTCTTATGGTCTGCCTCCCTCCTGTTTTTATCTTATTTTTCCTTCCCTTCCTTTATAATCATCTGTTAAGTTTCTCAAATTCCACATATAAGTGAAATCATGTGATATCTGTCTTTCTCTGACTGACTTATTTTCCTTAGCATAATACCTTCCAGTTTTATCCACATTGTTGCAAATGGTAAGATTTCATTCTTTGTCATTGCCAAGTAGTATTCCACTGTGTATTGTATATATATATTGCATACATTGGAATATTGTATGTATTCCATTGCGCACGTGTGCGCACACACACACGTATTCTTCATCCATTCGTCAACTGATGGACATTTAGGCTCTTTCCATAATTTGGATTTGTTGATAAGGCTGCTATGAACATTGGGATGCATGTGCCCCTTCAAATCAGCACTCCTGTATCCTTTGAATTAATTCCTAGTAGTGCAATTGCTGGATCATAGGGTAATTATATTTTTAATTTTTTGAGGAACCTCCACACCATTTTCCAGAGTGGCTGCACCCGTTTGCATTCCCACCCACAGTGCAAGAGGGTTGTCCTTTCTCCACATCCTTGCCAGCATCTGTTGTTTCTTGAGTTGTTCATTCTAGTTACTCTGACCAGTGTGAGGTAGTATCTCATTGTGGTTTTGATTTGTATTTCCCTGATGATGAGCAATGTTGAGTATCTTTCCATGTATCTGTTTGCCATTTGAGTATCTTCCTTGGAAAAGTGTCTATTCATGTTTTCTGCCCATTTATTTACTGGATTATTTGTTTTCTGGGTGTTGAGTTTGGTAAGTTCTGTATAAATTTTGTATACAAACCCTTTATCCGATATATCCTTTTCAAATATCTTCTCCCATTCAGTTGGTTGCCTTTTAGTTTTATTGATTATTTCCTTTGTGGTTCAGAAGTTTTTGTCTTGATGAGGTCTCAACAGTTCATTTTTGAGAAGCTGATCTTGAAGAGGAGAGGAGATAGAATGGGGACAAGGGGAGGGAGAAAGTGGTAGGGCCACTACCTTGGAAGACATACATGAAAGTCCAGGAAAGATAAATGGGAAAAATGGTTATTTTTCTCCTTTGCAAGACTTTCCCCCCTCCCTGCCTCTCCCAGTGAACATCACAAAAATGTAGAATTATGAAATAGTTTTGAAGCATGAAAAACATGTTTGAGACAAGTTGTTTACCTGGCACTGAAGCCTTAAAATTAATTTTTAAAAATTGTGCAAGAGGAAGACTAATACTTAGAAACATGTTTCCATTCATTATAAGCCACCACAATGATAAACAGCACTGGTACAATATTCCAGTTGAAGCATGAGAGACATTTCTCACTGAAGGGAGTACTTTTTATGTTGACAGTGGCTGCTAGGGATCGAGGGCATTAAGACACTTTATGGCCAATTAATGGCTATCAATCAATCAATCAATCACTTTTCTACATTAAAGGCATATTCAATCTAATGTCCTTTCTATTTAAGTCTCTACAGGTATGAAGTTATATGGAGAACCACCATAAGATTAAAAAACATTCACTTAAAGCATTAGTCATCCCTCAAACATCCTTTTGTCTTGACACTAAAGTCAATTTTACTGATTGTCAGATGTTGTAAACAGCGAATAACTGTTCCCTCCTACTTATGGGGAAGTTGCTGCTCTGGCTCCTGCTCTATAGTCTTAGACTGTCCTATGCTGTGTCCTTTTCCCATGTCACATCAGTGTGATGATAATGCTTATGTATGTCTTAGTCCATTTGGGCTGTTTTAACAGAATGCCACAGACTTGGTGGTTTATAAAAATGACAGAAATTTATTTCTCATGGCTCTGGAGGCTGGAAATCCATAGTCAAGTCACCAGAAGATTCTGTGTCTGGTGAGGACCACTTTGTGGTTCATAGATGGTGTCTTCTCACTTGTCCTTGCATAGTGGAAAAAACTAAGGAGCTCTCTGGGGCATCTTTTATAAAAGAACTGATCTTATTTTTGAGGGCTCTACCCTTATGACTTAGTCACCTCCCGAAGGCCACATCTCCTAATATCATCACATTGGGGGTTAGATGTTGAAACATATGAATTTTGTGGGGACATAAGCATTTAGTCCATAGCAATGTGAATAGATGACCAGGTCCGTGTAAGGGAGAATAAGACACATAAAAAGCAGGAAGAATTGAAGTAATATCAGACCCATGGAGTATGTCAATTACAAAATATATCAAAAACAGTAAGAAGAAGGGGCGCCCGGGTGGCTTAGTCGGTTAAGCGTCCGACTTTCGCTCAGGTCATGATCTCACGGTTCGTGGGTTCGAGCCCTGCGTCGGGCTCTGTGCTGACTGCCAGCTCAGAGCCTGGAGCCTGTTTCAGTCTGTGACTCCCTCTCTCTCTGACCCTCCCTTGCTCACGCTGTCTCTCTCTCTCTCTCCTAGAAATAAATAAAACATTAAAAAAAACAAAACAAAACAAAAAAAACAGTGAGAAGAAAAGTGTATTCTGCTGACCATCAGTATAAGTGTAGAGTGATGAATTTCCTATAGCCCAGCCTGAATCATGGTGACAATCCTTGACTGAATGGCTGTCCCATCTACAGAGACCGAAAAGCCAAGCCCTTTTGTTTTGGTCTACAGTAAATGGTCTACAGTCTATCATCTTCAGCCTTTTTTTTTTTTTTAAACGAAGCAAGGAAAGACAAAGCTTGATGCAGTCATGAAACTGCAAGAAAGAGTTGCAGTTAAAAAAGTTTGAAAATAGCCAAGTTACACAATGAAATGCCTTGGTATTTAAGAAGTTCCCTACCTTCAGCTGCAGCACTTCCATAGGATGCCAACTCCCTTGGTCATCATGTATCTGAATCAGCCAGTTCCTTTTGGTCAAAATCCCTCTTTGAGAGTTCCAGCTTCAGTGATAATCTCAGAAGACTTATACTGAAAGGCAGAAGAAAGAAAAGGGCCTATTGAGGACTTGGAAGAATTTTAGCAAATTATTTGTGCCCACCAGAATATTATGGATTCTAAATCTAAGGCAGAAGTGCAAGACAGAGAAGGCCAATGATTAAGAGAAGACACTGTTGCTGTGTTTTGCCATAATACAAAGCAAGCAGGACCTCCTGGCCTTGGTATTGAAAAGTCACATTCAAGGGCAGTGTCTGATCTGGATGGACCATCTGAGGTCCAGCCATTATATAACAGACAGCATCCAGTTGCTCAATTTTCTTCCTCCTTGCTTGCTTCAGAGGCAGCTCCACCTCAAACAAATAAAAATAACCTGTTTTCTCCCTACCGCATATCATGGATGATATCACCACAGAAAGTACGGTGTTCCTTTATAACTTAATGTTGGTGTTTGCCTGAGTTCTCCACTTTTGCAAATTTATCATAAACCTCAGTGTTAGGCTAGAGCTCTTAAAGCCCCTTGAGAAAAATTCTATGTAAAGACATATTAAATTTGGACATATTCCCCTTAGAGATTAACACACAGAATGGGATCCTTTTACAAACAGTCCATTTAATGGATCTTCCTTCTTTTTTTTCTCTCTCTCTCTCATTGGTTTTTCTCCCTTAAATATGATGCCATATTATTGGCTCCACTTCTCTCTCTTTCCTCTTTGGTTTTGCAAGGGGAAGTGGGGGAGAAAGGGTGGGAAAGTCTATGTTCAAAACATTTGCCCAGCTGCACATGATATATTTTACCTTCCTTTTAAAAAATGTTTTATTTATTTCTGAGATAGAGATAGAGACAGCGTGAGCAGGGGAGGGTAAGAGAGAGAGAGGGAGACACAGAATCTGAAGGAGGCTCCAGGCTCTGAGCTAGCTGTCAGCACAGAGTCCAATGTGGGACCCAAACCCACAAGCCGTAAGATCATAACCTGAGCCAAAGTCGGACGCTTACCGACTGAGTCACCCAGGCGCCCCTATATTTTACCTTCCTAAACATGTCAAGACTCTTAGTTCATCAATGGGAATAAAAGGTGAATTGGATCCATTGTAGTACCTCCCCACCTGTTCCTATCACTTGCCAACCAATAGCCCCGTACAAGATTATCTTTTCTTTTCTGGTGGCAAATTTTCTAAAAACTTTACATTTCCCCAAAGGCTGTTACTGAGGATACCAGATGTGATTCCTTTGGTGAGGAAAGGAATGGGAATGCTTGATGTTATTTTGGAATATGAACTTCTCTCATTATAACGTCTTCAAGGCATTTCTGCTTCCCAAGTACCCCAGCACAATGCCTGGCACAATTACAGGCTCACTAAATAACCAGTGGATTGAACTGACATCCAAGATGTTTTTAGTTTGTTTGCTTGTTTGTTTGTTTTGGCTAGAAAAACGATGATGCCTTTTGTTGTAACCAACACCTGGGAAGGGGCAATGGGTTAGTTAGGCCAATCCTTAAACACCTTCTAAAGGTAGGTTGGAAATACGTTTTGTTCAGTGATGACAATGTGAGAGAAAATGCAGTGTCCATGTTAGAAGTAAGCTCATCAAGGGGCACCTAGGTGACTCAGTTGGTTGAACATCTGACCCGACATCAGCTCACATCATGATCTCATGGTTTCCGAGTTCAAGCCCCATATTGGAGGCTCTGTGCTGAAAACTTGGAGCCCAGAGCCTTCTTTGGATTCTGTGTCTCCCTTTCTCTCTGCCACTCCCCCACTCACAACCTGTCTGTCTGCCTGTCTGTCTCTCTCTCAAAAATAAATAAACATTTAAAAAAAGAAGTTAGCTCATTAAGAGGTACCTGGGTGGCTCAGCTGATTGAGCATCTGTCTCTCTATTTCAGCTCAGGTCATGATCTCATGGTTACATGGGTTCCTGCCCCGCATCAGGCTCTGTGCTGACTTTGCAGAGCCTGCTCAGGATTCTCTCTATCTCTCTGTCCCTCCCTGGTTCGTGCTCTCTCTCTCTCTGTCTCTTTCAAAAGAAATAAATAAACTTAAAAAATTATATATAAAAAAGAAGTTAGCTCATCAAGTAGGCAATTGAAAAAGGGTGCCAGTTCCAGAAAAAAGGAAGGAAATAAATATTTTTTATTGAACACTTGATAGGTATCAGAGAGTGTGATTCACAGAAGTATAGGTGAGACATGAATTGTTTCATACAATCCCCTATGGGGATTAATTTTATTATTTCCATTTCACAGAGAAGGAAACTGATGTTCAGAAAAGCTTGTAACTTGCATAGGATTATAGCTAATAAGTGTGAGAGCCAGAATTCTTATTCAGGTCTGGGTAACTCTAAAGCCTATCCCTTTCCCCAGTAGGAAACATTCTCCTTGTCTCTCTAAGTTTAGGAGGATAAATAAATAAATAAATTTAGGAGGATATTAATCCCACTGGGACACCTCTCTGATTTCTCTTCCTGCACCCAGCACTCCTGATCACAGCTCCTATGCAGAAACCTACCCTTTGGAGCCTTCCACCCTACAGAAGATTCCATAAAGTCAATGCGATTAATGTTCATACTAATAATGGGGTTAGTGGGTGTCTTTTTTTTAAGCTCTTGGGTGCTGCAGAGCTGGACAGCTGAAGGGGGGCCTGGTCCAAAGCAACCTTTGGAGGGAAGGGAAGATCACTGCATGAATGCTGGGAAGGTGTGTGACACAGAATCCATGCTCTAGAACTTGGGCAAGTCTTCCTCTTTGGGAGCTTGTGGTTCAAAAAGCCAACAGACTCAAGTAGCTCATATTGACCACAAAGGGAGGCTGCAATGGAGAAGGATGGACCCAGCCATATCAGGTCTTACTTCTTCTGGATTGTATTCCTTTCATTACCCGGTGGTTTACATTTCATTGTTAAAGTAGCACTGAGCTCAAAGGTGTAAGTTCTTTTAGCTCACTTTTTGCAAAATTCATCTTTTAAAATCGATATTATATATATTGGACTATAGTAAAATAGGAAAGAATTTTGCTTAGTGAGATACAAAGCCCTTCCTAGGCAGATCTAAATGTTGGGGGAGAAATATGGGAGAGAAGAAAAATAAGTGGAAATAAAAAAAGCAAAAACTCCTTTGTTTTATACCTGAAAGATTATAGGATCCCTGGGGTCATTTGTAGACTTGTGAAATTAAGAGAAAAAGGATCAAAACAAGTGTCTGGCAAACAGGAAAACATTTCAAATACAGTTTAAACTGTTAAATGCCCTCTGAGTCTTGACTCTGTGTCCCCATCAGACTCAAATGTGGTGCACAGGAACATGGAAGAACAGCTTTCTAGATACTGACAGAAACAAGCTTTTCAGAGGGAAACACCCAGGAGATGGGAGGAGGTTTCTATTTTTTCTTCTCAAATATTTTATTACTGCATATACCACTGGATGAAGTGACTCACGCTGTAAATACATCGGAGAGACATGAGGTGGTTTAAAGAAATAATTGCCTTTTACATCATGAGACGTGATTAAAAAGGGTAGCTTGCCAGATTTGTGTGTGTGTTATGGTGATGCTACTTTTGAGTCATGGAAGGAAACTTTTTTATGAGGCTTCATTTAGTTTTATGAGGAAAGTTCACCTCGGAGGAGAAAGTGAGTTTTGGGCCCCATCCGTGGAGCTGGATGGTTCTGGTGTTCTGAGATCTTTAAGGTCTGTGATCTAGACAATAAAAAGGGCCCACAGCGCTCCGCAGGTTGCACTAGGCAGGAGCGGACGTGCGGGGTGCGGCTTGCAGTGTTGGGTGACGTGAATTAGGCCAGCTCCTGATGTGGCGCTGGGAGAGATGAACAGGGTCACTCCAGTCCCTTCCCCAGAGCCGCCCGCGAGCTGCAACCCTAGCTGCTCTGTGCTTCCCGTCTTCTTGGTGAAGGCCTGAAATCACCTAAAAGCCTAACAGAAACAATAAAGCGTGTAAGAGAACAGGAGAATCAAACTCTCATTCTACAGAGAGGTGTCTCTGTACGTTTTGTTTGTAACTCGCCAATCAGATCTGGGCATGCTGGAAACATTGGACATTGCCAAAAATGACGAAAATGATATGGAAAAAATAAAAAATAATGAGAATGAAGACGGATGATTATCAGAACTCCTTCATTTCTGACCTGTGCCAAAAGTACATCAAAGCAATCACTTGCCATTTTTCTTAGTTTAGAAAGAACTGTCAGAGCACCTTATGTTTTTGTTCTCTACAGGCCTGTACCAATGTCCTGTGTTAACTCTTTAGTGGCTCATTCATTCATTCATCCCCCTATGTGTTCATTCGTCCATTCATTCTCTGTGTGAAAAGGATCAATTTGCAACAAACCTGATCCCCCAAATGTTCAACATATTTTCATTTAGTTTTTGAGTGTAACCATGGATACACAGACTGAGGGCCAAGACTCTATGTAGGCTCTACTTGATGGCTTCAAATGAATCAATGGCTTGTAGCCTTTCTGTATGCACATGATGATCATGACATTGACAGTGAAATGACAGTGACATTTCCAGAGAATCTGGCTCTTGTTTTTTTCTTATTTATGGTCTTGTCAATTTTCTATGCCTTATTCATTATCCATAGTTTAATCCCTTAGGAAGGGAAATGGAGAGGGAATAAGAGCAAAATGACTGAGGTGGTAAGAAAGAATTACTACAAAAGTTCCAAATTATTATATTACTGACTACTTATATTATCTTCTGAACCTTCTTGTAAAACTTAATTTAATTTAATTTTTTTCATAATATATTGTCAAGTTAGTGAACATACAGTGTATACAGTGTACTCTTGGCTTCAGGAGTAGATTCCCATGATTCATCATTTACATACAACACCCTGTACTCATCCCAACAAGTACCTTCCTCAATGAATGCCCATCACCCATTTTCCCCACCCTCCCAATCCCCCCACCCCATCAACCCTCAGTTTGTTCTCTGTATTTAAGAGTCTCTTATGGTTTGCCTCCTTCTCTGTTGGTAACTTATTTTTCCTTCCCTTCCCCTATGGTCTTCCATCAAGTTTCTCAAATTCCACATATGAGTGAAAACATATGATATTTGTCTTTCTCTGACTGAACACCATCCAGTTCCATCCACGTTGTTGTAAATGGCAAGATTTAATTCTTTTTCATTGCCAGATCGTATTCCATTGTATATATATGCAACATCCTTATCCATTCATCAGTTGATGGACATTTGGGTTCTTTCCATAACTTGGCTATTGATAATAGCACTGCTTTAAACATTGGGGTACAAGTGCCCCTATGAATGAGTACCTATGTATCATTTGAATAAATTCCTAGTAGTGCAATTGCTTGGTCATAGGGTAATTCTATTTCTAATTTTTTGAGAAACCTCCACACTGTTTTCCAGAGGGGCTGCATCGGTTTGCATTCCCACTCACAGTGCAAGAGAGTTCACCTTTCTTTCACATCCTTGCCAACCTCTGTTGTTTCCTGAGTTGTTCATTTTAGCCACTGGGACTGGTGTGAAGTGGTATCTCAATGTGATTTTAATTTGTATTTCCCTGATGACCAATGTTGAGCATCTTTCCATGTGTCTGTTAGTCATCTGCATGTCTTCTTTGGAAAAGTATTCATGTCTTTTGTCCATTTCTTCACTGGATTGTTTTTGTTTTGTTTTGTTTTGTTTTTTTGGGGTGCTCAGTTTGTTAAGTTCTTTATAGGTTTTTGATACTAACCCTTTACCCAATATGCCATTTTCAAATATCTTCTTCCCTTCTGTCGGTTGCCTTTTAGTTTTATTGATTGTTTTCTTTGTGGTGCAGAAGATTTTTATCTTGATGAGGTCCCAATTCATTTCCCTGGTCTTTAGATACATATCAAGTAAGAAGTTGCTGCAGCCAAGGTCAAAAAGGTTGCTGCCTGTTTTCTCCTCTAGGATTTTGATGATTTCCTGTCTCACATTTAGGTCTTTCATCCATTTTGAATTAGTTTTTGTGCATGGTGTAAGAAAGTGGTCCAATTTCTTTCTTCTGCATGTTGCTGTCCAATTCTCCCAACACCATGTGTTAAAGAGACTGTCTTTTTTCCATTGGATACTCTTACCTGCTTTGTCAAAGATTAGTTAGTTGGCCATATTTTTGTGGGTCCAATTCTGGGTTCTCTATTCTATTCCATTGGCCTGTGTGCCTGTTTTTGTGCCAATACCATATTGTCTTGATGATTACAGCTTTGTAGTAGAGGCTAAAGTCCGGGATTGTGATGTCCACAGCTTTGGCTTACTTTTTCAACATTATGTTGGCTATTTGGGGTCTTTTGTGGTTCCATACAAATTATAGGATTATTTGTTCTAGCTTTGGGAAGAATGCTGGTGCAATTTTGATTGGGATTGCATTGAATGTGTAGATTGCTTTGGATAATATTGACATTTTAATAATATTTGTTCTTCCAATCCATGAGCATAGAATGCTTTTCCATTTCTTCATGTCCCCTTCAATTTCTTTCATAAGTTTTCTATAGTTTTCAGCATACAGATCTTTACATCTTTGGTTAGGTTTATTCCTAGGTATTTTATGATTCTTGATGCAATTGTAAATGGGAATAATTTTTTGATTTCTCTTTCTGTTGCTTCATAATTAGTGTATAGAAATGCAACTGATTTCGTACATTGATTTTATATCCTGGACTTCACTGAATTCATGTATCAGCTCTAGCAGTTTTTTTGGTGGAGTCTTTTGAGTTTTCCATGTATATCATGTCATCTGTGAAAAGTGAAAGTTTGACTTCTCTGTCAATTTGGATGCCTCTTATTTCATTTTGTTGTCTGGTTACTGAGGCTAAGGCTTGCCATACCATGTTAAGCAATAGTGTCCAACAGTGGACATCCCTGCCGTGTTCCTGACCTTAGGGGGAAAGCTCTCAGTTTTTCCCCATTGAGGATGATATTAGCTGTGGGCCTTTCATATATGGCTTTTATGATATTAAGGTATGTTATTTCTTTCCCATCTTTCTTGAGGTTTTTATTAAGAAAGAATAATGTATTTTGTCAAATATTTTTTTTCTGAATCTATTGACAGGATCATATGTTTCTTATCCTTTCTTCTGTTAATGTGATGTGCCATATTGATTGCTTTGTGAATATTGAACCAGACTTGCAGCCCAGGAATGAATCCCACTTGATCATGGTGAATAATTCTTTTAATATACTGTTAAATTCGATTTACTAGTATCTTGTTGAGCATTTTTTCAACCATGTTCTTTAGGGATATTGGTCTGTAATTCTCCTTTTTACTGGGGTCTTTGGTTTGGAAATCAAGGTAATGCTGGCTTCATATAATGAGTCTGGAAGCTTTCCTTCTGTTTCTACTTTTTGGAACAGCTTAAGAAGAATAGGTATTAATTCTGGTTTAAATGTATGATAGAATTCCCCTGGGAAGCCATCTGGCCTCGGACTTTTATTTATTGGGAGATTTTTGATAACTGATTCAATTTCTTTACTGGTCATGTATCTGTTCAAATTTTCTTTCTTCCCGTTTGAGTTTTGGTAGTCACGGGTGCCTAGGACTTTGTCCATTTCTTCCAGATTGCCCAGTTTGTTGGCATATAATTTTTTATAGTATTCTCTAATAATTGTTTGTATTTCTGTGGTGTTGGTTGTGATCTCTCCTCTTTCATTTGTGATTTTAATTATTTAGGGCCTCTCTCTTTTCATTTTGAGAAGTCTGGTTAGGGGTTTATCAATTTCATCTATTATTTCAAAAAACCAGCTCTTAGGTCATCTATCTGTTAGACTGTTTGCTTTTTTTATTCTATATTGTTTATTTCTACTTTAATCTTTATTATTTCTCTTCTCTGCTTTCTTTGTTGCTATGTTTCTGTTTCCCTTACGTGTGAGGTTAGGTTCTGTATTTGGGACCTTTTTTTCTTTGTGAGATAGGCCTAGATTGCAATGTGTTTTCCCCTTAAGACTGCCATTGATGCAGGACTGTTGTGCTTTCATTTTCATTTGCTTTCATATATTTTTAAATTTCTTCTTTAATTTTTGGTTGACTAATTAATTCTTTAGTAGGATGTTCTTTAACCTCCATGTATTTGGAAGCTTTCCAAATTTTTTATTGTGGTTGATTTCAAGTTTCATAGCATTGTGATCTGAAAGTCTTCATGGTATGATATAAATCCTTTTATATTTGTTGAGGGCTGTTTTGTGACCCAGTATGCGATCTATCTTGGAGAATGTTCCATGTCTACTGGAGAGGAAAGTATATTCTGCTGCTTTGGGATGTAGAGTTCTAACTATATCTGTCAAGCCCATCTGGTCCAACGTATTGTTCAGGGTACTGATTCTCTGTCTAGATGATCTGTCCATTGCTGTAAGTGGAGTATCAAAGTCCCCTGTAATTACCACATTCTTATCATAAGATTGCCTATTGTTTTATACATTGGGTGCTATCATATTAGGGGCATAAACATTTACATTTGTTAGCTCTTCTTGATGGATAGGCCCCTTAATTATGATATAATGCCCTTCTTCATCTCTTGTTGTAGTCTCTGTTTAAAAATCTAGTTTGTGGGAGAGGGCAAGATGGCGGAGAAGTAAGGAGCTCCGTACTTGCACTCGCGCCCATACATCACACAGAAAAGATCCGAAGACATTGGAAACCTTACAAAACCTGAGAGATT